>NW_025884758.1:0-1240 GCF_002878395.1 Capsicum annuum
TTTTTTTTTTTTTGTATTTTTAAAAAACAGGATTACATCAAGTACAAGTCATGAATAATGACGGAAAACATCATAACTGTTCATTGTATTTGGATTCATCATCATTTCTATTTTTTTCTTTTCTCTTTTGTTGTGTTTTTTACTCTTTTTTTTGGATTCTTCTTTTCTCTCTCTTCTATATCAAACTTTTATGTCTCTTTCTTCTTTTTGTTTTTCTTTTCTGTTCTCTTTTTTCTTTTTTATTTTTTGTATTTTTTTTCATATTTTTTTCTTCCTTTTTTTGTAGTTTTTCCTATTTTTGTTTTTTTTCTTTCTTGTAAATTTTTTTCTTTTCTTTATCTCTAACTTCTATTTCTCTTTCTTTTCTTTTCCTACTTTTATTTTTTTGGTTTTATTTTTTATTTTTTCTTTCTCATTTTTTTGTTTCAGTTTATATTTTTTATATTTTTAAAAAATATGGCTACGTCATGCACAAGTCATGGATGATAATAGAAATATCAAAATCATTTGTTGTTTTTGTATTTACACCATCATTTATATTTTTGTATTCATTGATACAATTGTATTTGTATTTATACTTTATAGTACGTGCTTATATTTATATTTTTTTAGTTTGCACCATCATTTATATTTTCTACATTTCGCACTTATATTTTAAAGAATTATTTTGTATTTATATTTTATAATGAACTGCATATTGTATTTGTATTTTGTAGTGTCATTTTATTTGTATTTGTATTTGTATTTGTATCTGTATTATATTTTCGTCTATGCACTTGTATTTTTAAAAAACTATTTTATATTTGTAAGTTTACTCGCATATTGTACTTCTATTTGTAATTTTATTTTGTATTTAGATTTGTAGTTGACAACATCATTTGTATTTTAAACAATTAAAAAAGAATTGTTATTTTTCTTTCTCTGAACGCTTGTATTTATATTCATTCATATGAATTGTATTTTATTAATACAAATTAAATAACTAATTACAAATGATAAATTATACAGATACAAATGTTAAATTATACCACTACAAATATTACATTTGTATCAAATAATACATGTTTATACAATTTGAACTATGTGCATACAAATTATACTTGTTTATATAAAAAAATGATAAATGTGATATACAAATACTAACGACATACTTGCATTAAATGCACATTGCATGTTTGTATAGTTTAGACTCAAGCAAATACAATTAAGTTATATAGTTGTTTGTATATAAATATCAATG
>NW_025884759.1:0-2710 GCF_002878395.1 Capsicum annuum
CAATTCCGAATGCAGCTGCAAATTCTGGCCCTCTCAAACTCTGCATCAATGAATTCTGACCCACCAAAAACTGTGGACGGTTCCTCCTTGCTGATGTTGTGAAGCCGAAGAACTCAAATGGGCCATTCGTTGAAGCAATTTGGCAGAATGGGAAGTACCTTGGAACCCAAAAAACGTCCCCTTCTCGTACTCTGGAGTTCATTGCCAAAGTCCCATTCGGATACACAATTTGGACTCTGCCAGTCCCTTTCAGCACTACTCCATACTCTATTGCTCTTGGATTAACATGAGGCGCCATCATGGATCCCTACATTAACCGAGAAACATAGATAAAATAAGTTTACGTTAACATGTCATAGTTGGCAACCTACCAACAAGAATAAAAAAAAAATCCACGATCATGAATAATCAGGTCATTACCGAAGATAGATTGACAAGATAGACGCCATTGCCGGATATTCTTAAAGGAGAATAATCAGACTCATCCAACTTCTTGCTCCATCCATAGTCGTTCTGGAAATCAGGATTCCTGTTGTAGAGATTGTACGTTGATGGAGCTTCATGATTCACTCTCTTGACTGCGTCTTCCCTGTTTAATAGAGTAAATAGAATTTTCCTCAATGACCACGTTGATTGTTCCTCTTTGGGGCTAGATTCTTCTCCAAAATTCACAATCCTCTTCAAGTGAGCTAGTTTCTGGTGGGTTTCTTGGGCCAAGAATTTGGACCAAATGTTTGAGTGATCATGAGAACTAGATAAATGCACGATTGGCCCAGAAGATTGCCTGGTCAATAATGTCTTTAATTCTGATGTCGACACCTGCCATTTGTTCATAATCTTGACTCAGTTTTTTCCACTAGTAAATGTATCGAGAGTTAGTAAATTCCTCGAATACGTACATTAAGAGCAGTTGATAATGTGTTGTGATCGAATCCAGCAAGAATGGATGCTGGATGAACTCCACCACCAATGAAGTAAGACTGCAAAGTATTTCGAGTTTCAATGTTTTGGGATGAAAATTAGAAAAATCGATCTAATATAAGAAATGGATTAAAAGACCATTTTATCGAAAAATAGCTTAGGATACCTGGAAAGCATTCCACCCCATGGATTCTGAGGTAATATCAATACTGCAAATAATGTGAAGTCTCTGTTCTTCAGCTCCATTTTCCAAATAGAAAGCTGATCCAGCAGGAATTGTGTACACATCTCCTTGCTTCAAATGCCTTTCTGCTAATTCATCCCTATAGATGTGTCCAACTCTCGCTTCCCCTGTATTCATTTCATCAAACGATGAATATTCAAGGAAAGGATTGAACTTTTAACGCTACCCATTTACTTCAAAATGTTACTTATCCCGCTTTTAATTAAAAACATTTACACTTAGAAGTTAAACTCTTATTAAAAAAAACTAGAAAAAGAGAAGATGGAAGTTTAATTACCATGGTGAACAAAGAGGACAAGATCGGAATCAAGGTACTGAGGGATGAAGAGACTATTAGGTTCCATGGAGATGAAACCAATATGCATTGGACTATGAAGATATGAACCCCAACGATAGCCACCCTTCACCATTCTCATCGACCCAGCGTCAGTTTTCACAACATTATGTAAGTGACGCAACAAGAACCATTTTTCTCCTTGTGTTCTTTGCTCATTTTCTTCCTCTTCATAGGCACCAACATAGGCCACTAGTGTAGTGAAAAGTACCAGCACTAGAAGCAACAGTGTCCTAACCTTTTCCATCTCAACTTGTAATAAAGAAGAATGTCTTCGAAGTTTTCTTTAATCAGTTTGGTACATTGGAGAGTGAAGGGTCTGTAGTTGTTTATATAGAGGGAATGATGAGATTTTAAGGGGAGTTGTCGTAAACCATGCAATTTTTCTAGGCTTTTCTTGTATACAAATCATTTGGTGAACTTATGCCAAATCTGATGACCACTTCAAAGGGCTACTCTACCGCACTAAAAGAATGTATTTAACTTTTAACATGTACTATATACTAATTTTTACACTTGTATTAAGGTTACCAATCAGCTTTAGTATAAACAATTCATAACAAAACTATAATACAATTTTCGCAGGATACATAGATAGATATTGTAATTTGGACACGAATGGAAATTGAACACCCAAATTTCCAAATGACCATATAGACACGTCATCCTTACTATATCTTGTAGACACTTGATGTGACAAAATATTTGTCTTTCAAATAAATTAGAGCGCGTGAAGTCTTATTTTTACTCATATTTTTCATTTTTATCTAGGAAAACCCTTGAAAATCAGTCTCTCCTCCGGCGATGGGAATAAATGGTCACTCCGGCTTGAACTCTTCTCCCCTATCAAATTCCAAATCCAAAATCAATATTTCATACATGATAGTTGATTTCAAAAAGCTAAATTTGTGCAAGACTAGAATTACAATAGAAAATGTTAAATTACATCTTATCTTTTAAAATTATTTTGTCACGTCGAGTGCAACTCACACAATAGATCTTGGGGACGAGTGTCTTTACCAGGCTAACTTACTCACGCAATAGATCTTGGGGACGAGTGCATTTACCAGGCTAACTTAAATCAAGATAAGGTATCTAAACGGTCATAATGAAAGCGTCAGTGGTGGCCAAATGTAAATGTATATATATGTATTATACCCCGTACATTTTTTTACAGTATCAAGTAATCCCATCATTTTTTTTAATTGCTC
>NW_025884760.1:0-1570 GCF_002878395.1 Capsicum annuum
AGCTCCAGAATGGTCCTCGTCACCCAGGATGCTCAAAAAGTTGGTACCGCACTGAGATGCAATGAGACAGTGTTAGCAGTTTATGGTTGATGTTTCATATACATTTCCACAAAAGTGAAATCTGCTGCAAACTGCAACCTTAAAAAGCCTGATGCTCCAACAGTTATCCTGTGGTAGGGGAGACTCTCTGTCCAGTCCGACACATGGTATTTGTGGATACGGTATTTTAGTTTCTTATGAAGTGAAAGAAGAATAATTTGGATATATTTGAGGGAGGTTTTATTACTTTCGAGGTGGTCTTGGCAGACATGTAAATTTGGTTAAATGTTTGCTTGTTTGTAGTAGGTGATGTTACATATACCAGTAGTTGGTTGGGATACTTAGTTGTATGATTTGGCTCATTTCTTGATACTTATTTTGACTACCTTTATAAGGTAGTTTGATGCAAAATCTTGGGTTTGGTGGATGTTAGACTTAGTAGTCCTGTATTAGGTTGTGGATAGGTAATTGGTCTCCTTCTATGGTCGTAGATGATCCGATGAGCTGGCTTTTGGGATTGAATTAGGCCAAATTCAATTTCTTAACATGTTATTAGAGCCAGATTAATCCATATCAATTCTTGGTTTACCCAATGTTGGGCCCCCCTATATTATATTGTCCATACTCCGGATGTGTAGACTCTAGTCTTGAGCATGTTGTCAGGGTGTTAGAAGTCCCACGTTGATTGTGGGATGGGTAATTTGCCTCCTGATATGGTTTTGTACATTTCTCACCTTATAACTTTGTGAGTTAGTCTTTTGGATTTGAGTTAGGCCCAAGGTCTTTCGTTAGAATAGATATAACTTGCTTCATAGAAAGAATACTTATCAACTAGGGGTTAGCTAAATTGAAGTTCTTGATTTGAATTAGGCCCGAGGTCCTTTTATTAATAGTAGATATAGCTTGCTTCAGTATGTACTGTTTTGTGGTTAATACATACAAAATGTTACCTTCTCAAAAAAAAAAAAAACAGAAGATATAGCTCGCTTCATAGAAAGAATACCTATCAACTGGGGGTTAGCTAAACAGTTTTTTCAATAGAATTCTGATTATTTTCTAATGTTCTTTGGGTTATATCCCACTTTGTGGGAATATACTGGGTATGTTGTTGTTGTTTGGGTTATATGGCATTGTTGGACCAGAGTTGGACAAAGTCTGACGAGACGTTCTCTTAGTTTCATCTTGTTAAATGGGAATATGTGTTGTAATGGAAAAGGAGGACAGGTTAAGAAACTTATATATGCCCAGCTTACCGGCCCCGGTCCCCGGCGCCGTCGCTGACCTTCGGCGCCGACCCGATCCGGCCGCCGGCTCCGACCTACGGTCGCCGGCGCTGACCAGACCGCCGGCTACGACCTCCGGTCGCCGGCTCTCCCCCTCCCTCTCTCTCTCCCTACCCCCTCTCCATCCCAAGCGCACCGGCCCCGGTCCCCGGCGCCGTCGCCGAACGTCGGAGCCGACCAGATCCGGCCGCCGGCTCCGACCTCCGGTCCCCGGCGCTGACCCGACCTGACCCCCGGTCGTCGCTCCC
>NW_025884761.1:0-1408 GCF_002878395.1 Capsicum annuum
AAGAGTTTGTCTGATCATGTGCAACATGTTGAAGCTGTGTTTGTTCTAATGAAGCAACATCAACTGTATGCTAAAATGTCTAAGTGTGCTTTTGGAGTGGAAAGGGTTGAATATTTAGGACATTATATTAGTGCTGCTGGTGTTTCAACTGACTTGAAAAAAATCTCAGCTGTGCAAAATTGGCCCATTTCTATCAATCTCAAACAATTGAGAGGATTTCTAGGATTGGCTGGTTATTATAGGAGGTTCATAAAAGGATTTGGGACAATTTGCAGACCACTTCATGACCTATTAAGAAGGAAGGGTTCTATTGGTCAAATCTAGCTACACAAGCTTTCCAAACCTTGAAGCAAGCCTTGATTTCTACACCTGTCTTAGCATTGCCTAACTACTCTCAGATCTTTATTGTTGAAACTGATGCTAGCGGCAAAGGAATTGGTGGTGTTCTAATGTTGTTGGGACATCCTATTGCTTATATAAGCAAATCATTGGTTCCCAAACATCAGATTCTATCTGTTTATGACAGAGAGCTTTTAGCACTTCTCCTTGCTGTTATAAGACGGTCACATTACTTATTGAATACTCACTTTATTGTGAAAACTGACCAAAAAGCCTTGAAACACCTCTTAGAGAAATAGATTCATATAGACTTCCAAGTGGCATGTATCTCAAAATTAATGGCTTTTGACTTCTCAATTGAATATAAAAAGGGTTCAGAGAATAAGGCCACAGATGCTCTTTCTAGAATGCCTGATGCAGAAGTTTTAGACATATCCCTACTCACACCACATGATGATTTGTATAACAAAATTAAAGAGTCTTGGAGTACTAATTCTGCATTATAGTTGGTGATTGAGAAACTGCAGACTCAAAACTTCAAGTCATACACTTGGTGCAATGATCAATTAAGGTGGAAGGGTAGACTAGTGGTGGGAGATGATCCACAACTCCGTAGAACTATTATCGAAATTTGGCATAGCAGTCCTCAAGAGGGACATTCGGGTATGGATGCTACCATTTGGAGGTTACAATCATTATTTCATTGGAAATCACTCATCTCAGATGTTAGAATTTTTATTAACCAGTGTGACATTTGCCAAAGACACAAGTATGATGTTGCAGCTTCTCCAGGTTATCTTCAGCCCCTGCCTATACCTGAAGGTGTTTGGACTGATATATGTCTTGACTTTATAGAAGGCCTTCCAAAGTCCCAGGGAAAAGATGTTATATTAGTAGTGGTGGATAGATTGAATAAGTATGCTCATTTCTTGAGTTTGCAGCATCCATATACAACTCAGTCAGTAGCTAAAAGTTTCTTAGATGGAGTCTTTAAACTACATAGAATGCCTGTTACTATGACTAGTGATAGAGATCCTGTATTTTTGAGTTCTTTTTGGCAAGAATTGTT
>NW_025884762.1:0-5842 GCF_002878395.1 Capsicum annuum
TCATAATAGAAAATATTACTTACCTGAATTCAAGCTAGAAAAATAGATTAGCATGTAATACCTCCATCGTTCATCTGCATATAAAAAGTAAAATTGTTAAAACAAAATCCAAAACTATAGAATATGAAGAATTCGGTAAATAAATTCATGAATAAATTCAACGATCAATAATAAATAGTAAAAAAAAAAAAAAAAAAGCTTGACGTTATAAATAATTGTAGAAGTATATATAGAAAAATTTAAGTAATAGAACTTCATTTCAATTCGAATTTTATTTTCATTTAAATTCAGTAAGATAACTAACTAGTATATTGATTAGGATAAATATAAATTTAAAAAAATAGAGGAGCAAAATCTTTTAGTTACTATAAAAAAGGAGAATTAACAACCAAACAACTGATTATTTAATTTAAATTTAATAATAATCTTTACAAATGGAATAATTGGAGGTATTTTTAATTTATATTTAAATTCAACCATTACTGCTTCTACTACATATGCATTCGTTATTGTTTATTTATTTATTTATTTATTATTGTTATTATTACTTACTGTCACTACTACTATTTATTTATTTATTTATTATTATTATTATTATTACACATACTACGCACTATGCAATACTACTTTTACAGTTATTATTTATTATTAGTATTATTATTTATTATTAGTCTCATTATTATATTTTTATATTTTATTTAATATTTAAATAAATTATAGTTAGATAGTTTTATAACATTCCTTTGAATTTTTAAAAAGATAAACACATAAAAGAGTAAAAGTCCATTTAGAACTCTTTAACCATGAGTTTATATTTTAAGTTAATGAAATTTTTTTTCTAATAAAGGATAATATATTTTTCAAATTTAAATATTTCTAATGTTTCAACTCATTATTAATATTAATATAGAAGATATAGAAATAAATATAGAAGATATGTAATATATATGGAATAAACACATTTAATATTATTTTTAAAAAAATTATAAGATTATCTTTAAGAAGATATTGTATCTCTAATTGAAATTCAAAAAAAAAAAAAAAATAGATAGACAACAACCAACAACAATAGTCTAATTACAACTCTCTGATAACTAAATATTTCTAATATGTAATTTTTATTTTATAATTATTTTTAATTTAAAATTAATAATGTATTACTCTTAATTATTTTTTAGTAGTTTACCTTTTTTTCCACGTTTTTTTAAAATTTTCTTTTTCTTTTCTTTTCTCTACTTTCTTTTTTTCTTTTGTTTGTTTGTTAATTTTTTTTATAAACAATAATTGTCAACTTAGATATATAAAGGTATTTCAAGTAGTTATATACGTTGAATTTAATTATTAAATTCTAATTTATATTTGAAATTTTAAAATAATCGCAAGCAAGGATAAGTTTTAGACACACCACAAATATATATTATTTATACTTATCAATAATAATATTAAACATAATATATTTATCATTATACTTGATATAGATAAGTTTATGAAATATAAGAGTTCATTTAGAACTCTTTCATTGTGAGTTTTTATTTTTAAACTAATTAATAATATTTTTTTAAAGGAGAATGTATTTTCAAATTCAAATAATTATAAGAATCTTATTAAAATACTATTAAATATTATTTTTGATATTTTTTTTATCTTTTATTAATATGTAAATAAATTATATTTAAATATATTTTATAGCATTTAAATTTTAAAGAGATAATTTTGAAATAACCAATATCTATTAGAAATCTTCAATTATGAATTTCAATTTTTAAGATAATAAAAAAAAAATTATTAAAAAGATAATGTATTTCAAATTCAAATAATTAATCTTTAAATTCAAAACTTGATAAGAGTCCAATTAGAACTCTCTAATGTGATAACTAACTATTTCTAATATTTAATTTAATTTTATAAGTATTTTAAATTTTAAATTAATAATTTATTAGTCTAATTATTTTTTGATAGTTTTACTTTCTTTTTTTCACGTTTTTAAAAATTTTCTTTTTCTCTTTTTTTTCTTTCCTTTCTTTCTTAAAGTTACTCAAGCCTCTTTTTACGTCTATCTTTTGGGTTGAAAAGATTCATCTCTTAATTTTTATAACTTAGTTAGGACTCTTTTTTACCCTCCTTTCTTTTTAAATTCAAATTTTTAATATATTTTAATTCAAAATTTTTATTACAAACTTTATAGTTTTGTTCTAAAAATTTTCACGTGGTTTAACCATAGCTTGTCACGTGACTTCTTCTTGTGCTTCGTCCTCTGCTTTATAATATATATAGATTTTATGAATATATAGATTTTATGAAGTATTTATTAAGTAAGAAAATAAAAAATATTATATCAAAAGTATTTTTGTGTAATCAAGCGAATACTATAAAGATTGTCTAGGTAAACAGTTGGGATTAGGGTGGGGAACGGGGAGGGGGAGTGGAGGGGATGAATGATGATATGTTAGGGTTTGTGCTCAATTTTCTATTTTATTTAGATTCTATCATGATTGTGTTTTATTTCGGAAAGAATTTCTAAGTGGAAAAGATTTTCTAGTAGGAAAAGATCTCTTTTCTATTAGATAGAGTTTTATAGTTCTGAAAATAGAAGATCTCTCTTCTCAAGTGATCATTAACACAATAACATCGCTAAGTAGTCATTTATGGGAGATTTTTCCCAATAGATTTTATATTTTTTCAATATTAGTTTTCAATTTAGGTCGTTTGACCAATTATATTAATAATATGTTTTTAGTATTATGTTTTTCTTTGTCATCTGAATTATCGTTTTCTATGGTTTGCAAACTTTAAGCTTTCGCACTCCTCCTCGATTTTAAATCCAACAAGTGGTATCAGAATCTATGATTCAATGGTTTGATGGTCTACATTGAGGACATGTTAAGATCAAAGTTGCAACCAATTTTATGATAATGAAGATCTTTGTCTAGCTATAAGTGGAGGAAAGTTTCAAATAAATTTTTAACAATCTTGTTGCTAATCCATCTTTAAAACCAAATCAATTTTCAACCCAAATCAATTTTCAACCCATGTTATGGGTTCCAACTTTCAACCCCTGCTTACTTTCTATGTTTGGGCTCCTTTCAATTAGTGCATTTATTTTTAACGCATGAGCTTCACTCTTAACCTGTGTTTACTTTCAATGCACACGGCTCCACTTTTTCAACCCTGTTACTTATAACACAGGACTCCAATAATATCAATCCGTGCTTTTATTTTTAATGCATAGGGCTCTAATTTTACGCATATCAATTTTTAATCACAATAAACAGCAATGATATATGAAAATTATGTGAAAAGAAAAAAGAAGATTAAGATTGATTAGTCAGAAAATTTAGGCCAAGGAGAGATTTGCTAGGACTTGTCCTGAATTTTCTATCTTATTATACCATAATTGTGTTTTACTTCGGAAAGAATTTCTTAGTGAAAAAGGTTTCCTAATAGGAAAAGATCTCTTTCCTTTCATATTAAATTTCTATATTTATTCTTTCTTAGAGGAAGGGTTTTGTAGCTCTATAAATAAAAGATCTTTGATCTTCTCAAGTCATTAACACAATAACATTCAGAATGTAGTTATTAAAGAGTCTTGTTTGAGGGGAGATTTCTCCAAGAGATTTTATGTTTTTTCAATATTAGTTTTCAATGTTGGTTGTTTGACCAACCATATCAATAATATGTTTTTAATGTTATGTTTTTCTTTGTCATCTGAATTATCATTTTCTATAGTTTGCAAATTTTAAACTTCTGCACGCCCTCTTGATTTCGAACTCAATATGATAAGGGGTTGGGTATTGGATGGGTAGGGAAAAGCAATAAACTTGATATATCACTTGTGCAAATGATTTTTCTATTTCTTAGAGGAAGTCATAGGTCTCCTTTTTAAACAACTTATTTTTTTAATAAAATATTTTGATCAATCAAATATGAGAAAATTAAAAAATAATCTTCTCCTACCAAGCATACTCATAATATATATGATTGCATGAAAATTTTGATATATCTACACTATATAATTTCTCAATGAAAGGATGTCAGTTGATTTCCATTTGACAAAGATCGACTCTGCCACTATACTTTGGGTTCAAGCAAAATTGTTATAAAGACTCATAATGATATAATTAACTTACCCTCAGGTAAATATCAGTAGTTAATTCTACAATTTTAATATATAAAATCGATATATCTTTAAAATACCTTCATGGAGTGGCGCGATGAATGTGTACATATAAATAAAAATTATAGTGAAATGATTAGTACTTCTTAATCTATAAGCGAAAGTCTCGAATTGAAATTTTCTTATGAATAGCTTTTATTAAGGAAAATTTTATCCATAGCATTAAATTTTTCAATACAAATTCAAATTGAATCATGCCCATTTATATCAGATGGGAACAAAAATAATAAGAAGATCGATTCATGAATATTGTGAAATAAAAGGATATATAATTCTCAAACAACTAAACTTTATATGACTCTTTTCGTTCTATTCTGTGTTACCTTTTTTCCTTTTTGATCAATCCGAAAAAAATATTATTTTATTTTTATTAGAATAATTTAATTTTTTTAAAAAAATCTTTGTTTACTCTTCACACAATAATTTACAAAAATATCAAGAATTTATAGACCAAAATTTAAAAGTTTTTTTTTCCTCAAATATCATATCAAGTGAAACAGTATCACATAAAATAAAATGAGAAAGTGTATGTTTCGTCTTAAAAGTTATTCAAAAGTGAGCATTGCAGGTAACTCGTTTGTACTTTCTTTTTTCTGAAAAATGTTTTGAAGGAGAAATAATATTTTTTGAAAATGACATATTAGCTCCCTCTAATTTTCTTGACTTGCAGATTTTCACCTTTTAAGTAATGGAATAGGCTTATTACGCCCTTTAGCGTTAAGGGTTTTTTTTTTTCCATCCAGAGTTTGATATCTATATTGAAATCCGACTAATTTGGATTTGCGCCACATAGGGCTCATTTGGGGGAAAGCTCCCTACCACACATTTTTTCATATTCAAGTGTTTAATTAAATCCTTGAAGTGTTTAAAAATTATCTTATGATCCTAAATTGAGGAAATTGAAAGTAGGATAGCATGGGTTTCACTTATCTGAAAAACAAAATATGTCATGCATTTATGTCATGTTTTTTCAAACAACAATAACATATCTATCATAATTTCATAGGTGAAGTTTATAAAAAATAGATCGTAAATAAGTTGATTTCAATAGATTCTCGGCTCAAATAAATCATTTTCCTTTGAGAATTAACAAATATTCTTATGTCTTTTACAACATATCAAAAGACAAGAAAATTTAAAATTTTTACTTAAACAACATATAATACATATATTACTTAAATTCCTTATAATTGTTAACCTCACAACTGATTTCAAGAACTTCTTGTTTCATATTTGCTTTTAGATGCTATTTCTGTAAACAGTGCTTACATAGCACGTTTTATTTTTTCGAATTAGCTCAAATAATGTACCTAAATAAATTCCCAAGTTGTTTGATAGAAAACAAAAATGAAAAAGCTCATTTTCAAGAATATATTCTTATTCGGGAACAAATTGAAAATCGAACATAGCCCAACATACCATGTGGGTTTCGAAACCCTATATATTTCCGTACTAGAAGAGGATAATCTCTAATAACTATATATGACACAATTGAAATCTTAAAATTCAGAACTTTTTAAAATTTTGATTGTGAATTCATATATATATATAAGTTTTTTTTAAAGAAAATAAAATTTATATTTTTAAAAATTATGTTAAAATAGGCATAAAATATAAACATGTTATTTAACTTGCCCTCAACTGCATTTATACATGCTTTTCAATTTT
>NW_025884763.1:0-1132 GCF_002878395.1 Capsicum annuum
AGTAACAAACATAACTATACTATATATTTTCATATGTATTAGCAAAATACAAAGGTGACTTATATAATATAAGAATATATATATATGGATCAGGTATGTATTCTGAAAATATATATGCAGAGCTATATGTATTTTATACGGTGTTGGATTTGTCTTTGAACTTTACATACTATGTCATTTTAGAGGGTAACATATGTATTTATTTATTTTCTTTTACAGTTTTAAAAAATGTATATGTATTTTTTTATTACCTATATGTATATGTATATAATTGTCATTTTTGTTAAAGAGATTTTGTGTCCTATATGTTTATATATCCATGTGAGTCAGATATGTACTTCTACAAATACATAGGCAGATATATATATGTATGTTTTTTACCATAAATACGTATGCAGATCTGTATATCTATTTATTTTATATATTTTTTGAATATGTATATATGATATAGATATTTGTCTTTTAAAAATAAAAGATAGAGATAGAGGAATTAAAAAAAAATAGAAAAAAACAAAAAAAAATTCAAAAAAAAAAGAAGTGAAAAAGGGAAAAAAGAAGAAAGAAAAATAGAAACTATAAATAAAAGTGTAAAAAATAAAGCGAAAAAAAAAAAAAAAAATAAGAAAAAGAAAAAAAAAAAAAAAAAAAAAAAAAGACAGAAGTAGAAGAGAGAAAATAAAGTGGAAAGAAAAAAAATGAAAAACAAAAAATATTAAAATTAAAAAAAAAAGATTAAAAAAATGAAAAAACTAACAAGAAAAAATAGTTAGAGATATAAGAGAATGATATTTTAAAATTTTGAAGATCATGAAAATAATAATCTTCATATTTGGGTTTGATTTGAAAAAGGAATCTACTAATTTAAATAAGAGTAATTTATGGGAATTTAATTAGATGGATAATTATTCCTTATTTAACTCAACTAATTTGAGTAAAACAAGGGCAGTAAATCTTGTTGTCTATGTATTTGTATAGCAACAGTTTAGTTAAATACAAAATGCAGTTTGTTATTTTTCATAATTATGAAACTATTGCTATACGAGTTACAATTAAGGCTCTATGGTTGCTATTTCTGAAATTTTCCCTATGTTTTATAATCATTTGCTAATGATTATGTTTTCCATAAGGATAC
>NW_025884764.1:0-1366 GCF_002878395.1 Capsicum annuum
CTTCAGGGTTCTAGATGTTTTTCAAAGATAGAACTTCTTTCGGGATACCATTAGTTGACGGTTAGAGAGTAAGATATTCCCAAAACATCTTTCTAAACCCGCTACGGTCATTATGAGTTCTTTGTCATATCCTTCGGGTTGACTAACGCCCCTACAACTTTTATGGACCTAATGAATAGGGTCTTCCATCAGTTACTGAATCTGTTTGTCATAGTTTTTATTGATGACATTTTGATTTATTCTAAGAGTGAGGAAGACCATGCCAATCACCTCCGAATAATTCTTCAAACTTTCAAAGATCATAAGTTGTATGCGAAATTCTTGAAATGTGAACTCTGGTTGAATGCTATTGCTTTCTTGGGGCATATTGTGTCTAGTGAGGGGATTAAGGTTGATTCCCAAAAGGTCGAGGTAGTGAGAAAATGGCCCAGACCCACGACTCCAACCGACATTTGGAGCTTCTTGGGTTTGGTGGGATATTACAGAAGGTTCGTAGAAAGTTTTTCTTCTATAGCTGCTCCGCTTACTAAATTGACCCAGAAAAAGGTGAAGTTTGTTTTGTCCGACTCTTGTGAAAATAGTTTTGAGAAGTTGAAAGACAAGTTGACTACTACACCTGTTTTGACCCTTCCTGAGGGTGTAGGGGGTTTTGTGGTGTACTGTGATGCGTCTCGAGTGGGACTTAGGTATGTACTTATGCAGGATGGTAATGTGGTGGCTTATGCATCTAAGCAGTTGAAGGTGCATAAGTGAAAGTACCCCACTTATGACTTGGAGTTAACGGCTGTGGTTTTTGCACTTAAGATCTGGCAACACTATCTGTACGGGGTACATGTTGATATATTTACTAACCACAAGAGTTTATAGTATATTTTATCGCAGAAAGAATTGAACCTCAGGCAGAGGCATTAGTTAGAGCTTTTGAAGGATTATGACATGAGCCTGCACTATCATCCGGGCAAGGCAAATGTGGTAGCCGACGCCCTCAGTAGATTATCTATGGGTAGTCTGTCTCATGTTGAATAAGAAAAGAGAGAGATGGTGAAAGATATCCACCGACTTACAAATTTAGGGGTGCGACTTTTGGATTCCAAAGATGGGGGAGTAGTTGTTCATGAAATAGCTAGATCTTCTCTTTGTGCTGAAGTGAAAGAGAAGCAGGCCGAAGATCCCATTTTAATGCAAATTAAGAAAGATATGGGGCAACATAAGGTGACGTTATTTGAAATAGGTGGTGATGGTATTCTGAGATATTAGGGTAGATTATGTGTGCCAAATGTAGATAATTTGCGGAAAAGAATCCTTGACGAAGCTCACACTTCGAGGTATGTTGTTCACCCTAGCTCTACTAAGATGTATCATGACC
>NW_025884765.1:0-3578 GCF_002878395.1 Capsicum annuum
TGGGGTAATTTTTCTCATGGGGTTTCAACTATCTAGAAGCATAAGCTATCACCTTACCCTTCTGCATCAATACGCAACCCAACCCAACTCTCGAAGTATCACAGTACACCACAAAACCATCAACACCATCAAGCAAAGTCAAAATAGGGGCTGAAGTGAGTCGAGTCTTCAACTCCTGAAAACTCTTCTCACACGATTCGAACCACAAGAACTTTACTTTTTTTTGGTCAACTGAGTCATAGAAGACGCTATAGAGGAGAAACCCTCAACAAAATAGCAGTAATAGACAGCTAAACCCAAGAAACTTCGGATATAAGTCGGAGAAATAGGTCTAGGCCAATTTTTAAGAGCTTCGGTCTTTTGGGGATCAACTCTAATACCCTCGAAAGAAATGATATGACCCAGAAAAGCAACTGAACTTAGCCAAAACTCACACTTACTGAACTTGGAAAACAACTTGTGATCTCTAAGGGTTTGCAAGACAGTTCGGAGATGAACAGAATGTTCATCCTCACTACAGGAGTACACCAGTATATCATCAATGAACACTATGATAAACATATCTAGATATGGTCTGAACACTCGACTCATAAGGTCCATAAAAGCTGTTGGGGCATTAGTTAACCCGAAAGACATAACAAGAAACTTAAAATGGCCATAACGAGTTTGGAAAGCGGTTTTTGGGATGTCACACTCCCTAACTTTGAGTTGATGATAGCTGGAATGAAGGTTTATCTTTGAGAAATAACTTGCACCTTGCAATTAGTCAAACAAATCATCTATTCTCGGAAGGGGGTACTTATTTTTTACGGTGACTTTATTTAGTTGGCGGTAATCAATGCACATATGCAAAGAGCCATCTTTCTTTCACACAAACAACACAGGAGCACCCCAAGGAGAAACACTGGCCTTATGAAACCCTTATCTAGTAGATCTTTGAGTTGCTCTTTCAACTCCTTAATTTTTGTAGGGGCCATACGGTAAGAAGGAATAGAAATGGGCTGAGTATCGGGAAGAAGATCAATTCGGAACTCTATCTCTCTATTAGGAGGTATCCCTGGGAGATCATCCAGAAAGACATCAGAAAACACATTGATGACATTAACAGACTGGAGAGCTGGAGTCTCAGACTTAGTGTCTTTGACTCTAACCAAATGGTAAATACACCCCTTGGAAATAAGCTTTCTAGCATTAAGGTAAGAGATAAAATGACTCCTGGGTGACACAGAATTCCCAGACCACTCAAACACGGATGCACCCGGAAACTGAAACTTGACCACTCGGGTCTGACAATCAATAGAGGCATAAGAAGACCAGAATCACATCAAAATCTACCATGTCTAACTCAATCAGATCAGCCAACAAGACTCTATTTAAAATGGTAACAGGACACTTTTTATACACTTTCTGGGCAACAATCGAACTACCCACTGGGGTAGAAACTAGGATAGGCTGAGGAATAATCTCAAAACTCATTTCAAAATTCACAGCAATTAAAGGTGTAACATATGAGAAACTGGATCCAGTATCTAACAAAGCATACACATCAAACTAAAATATACGAAGCATACCAGTAACAACATCGGGAGAGTCCTCCTGTTCCTGGTGGGATGGTAAAGCATAGAATCTATTCTGACGCTGCCCGCCAGCATTGCTAGAAGAGGCGCCCTGAGCTGGGGCTGGGCGAGTCACTGGAATTGGAGCACTAGCAGTCTGAGTCTAGGTCTGAGGGCGATAGTTACGACGCCCTTGTCCATCCTATGGACAATCTCTAACTCTGTGACCCATGTCACCACACCAGAAACAACCCCTCTTCTCACCCCAACACTCATCCGAATAAGCCCTACCACACTTAGGACACACGAGATGATTTGGCTTACTGCCAGTACTATACTGGGACCTGGATGCATATGACCTGCTACCTTGATCCTGCCTACCTCTAGGCACAGAAGCACTAGCAGATAACGGTACTGGCATAGACGAACGATCCTGATACTGAGGGCGACTCCTTCCCTACGATCTAGTCTGACCCTGTCCATGCTGCTCGGACCTAGCTCTCTTATTCCCTCTCATTCTATCTCTCTCCTTAATCTTGTCTGCCTCAATCTGTTGGGCATGAGTCATCAACCTAGAAAGATTTATCTCACTATTTAGCATAGCAGACCTACACTCCTTAACCACATAACTAGACACTCCAATCACAAACTTACTCATACTATCCCGATTATCAGCCACCAAGTCAGGAGCATACTTGGCCAACTTATTGAACTTTAGACAGTACTCCCTAACAGTCATAGAGCCTTGTCACAGGTTCATAAACTCTTCCACCTTCGCCTCCCTCATCTCCAAAGGAAAAAACTTATCCAGGAATGCATCCTCGAACTCTTGCCAAGTTGTAGGGACATCTCCCTCACCTCTACCTTTACTCCAAGCAAAAACCCAATCATAAGCAAGGTCTTTCAACCTATATGCAGCCAACTCCACACTATGTTCCTCAGATACATGCATCGCCTGAGTAATCTTCTGCACCTCCTTTAAAAATAACCGTGGATCCTCATCAGACTTGGACCCAGAGAATTCTGGTGGATTCATCCACATGAAGTCATGGATCTTGGCAGTAGCTAAATCACCTCCTTGATGCTGTGGAGCCAGGGCTGGGTTGGCCTAAATATTTACAGTAACAGCTTGGGCCAGCGCCTGAAAGGCTGTTGGAAATTCAACATGAGACATATTTTCATTCAATGGGTCAGCGGGTTGAGGTTTTTGACCATCATTATTTCTTCTCACTCGATATGGAGTCATATTTCTGAAAGAGGAGAGCACGAATCAATAGCAGAGAGAGACACTTTAAGCATGATAGACTTCTGAAAGAAAGAATTACACTTTTTTCTAAAACGTCTTGTAGCCTCTTGCTTATAGATGTGCTGTGCTACACACCGATAATCAAGACTCTACTTAATGCGGCTTGTCAGACTCCCTAGGACACCTTAAAACCTTAGGCTTTGATACCAAGTTTGTAACGCCCTTAAAAATGGGTTCCGGAGCGTCACACGGTGCTTGAGGGTATGAGTATCCCCAAGCTAACCCTTTTAGCCATTTTTATTCAGTTTAACATAAATCAACAGGGGTTTCATAAATAACCCTCAAATATCAACAAATTAATCATCATCCAAAAATAAAAGAACTTCAGAAAGATAACAAAATATAACTTATTAATCAACTCCCAATATCTATACTAGTCTAATAAGCCTCTAAGAAAATCAATAAAACTAGTAATCCATTGAGACATGCCCTAACTGACTCATACTCAGTTATCAAATGTAAATGATTTCGTGAAACCAACATCAGACATCACATCCTCAAAACATGAGGACTCACCATAACAGATGATATAGAACAGCGTGCCCAAAGAATCACTATCGAACCTAGAACTGAGCACCTGAACCTATATTCTGAGAAAATACAGCCCATATCCGAAGATGTGGGTCAATACCATGGAAAGAAACTGAGTATATAGAGGTGTATGCAGTTGTATAAATATCATCATCATAAATATTTATAAGAAATATGCAGGATGT
>NW_025884766.1:0-3727 GCF_002878395.1 Capsicum annuum
AATAGCCCAACATTTATAGTAAATAAACATAGTGAACAAAAAAAGAGTAAAAAGTAGGATGGTTATTGATTATAGAAATTTAAATGCAAAAACTATGACATATAATTACTCAATACCAAATAAGATATTAAAAATAAGACAAATACAAGGATATAATTACTTTAGTAAATTTGGTTGTAAATCAGGATTTTACCATTTAAAGTTAGAAGAAGAATCTAAGGAATTAACGTATTTACGGTACCACAAGAATTTTATGAATGGAATGTACTACCATTTGGATATAAAAATGCACCAGGTAGATATCAACATTCTATGGATAGTTATTTTAAACAATTACCTAATTGTATAGTATACATAGATGATATACTATTATATACAAAAAAAAAAAAAGAACATTTAAAGTTATTAGAACAATTTACAGATATAATAGAAAATTCAGGAATAAGTTTAAGTGAGAAGAAAGCTGAAATTATGAAAAATCAAATAGAATTTTTAGGAATACAAATAGATAAAAGTGTAGTAAAAATACAACAACATATAGTACAAAAAATAATAAATTCAAAAGAAGAATTAAATACAAAAAAGAAATTACAATCATTTTTAGGATTAGTAAACCAACTAAGAAAATATATACCAAAATTAGCAAAAAATCTAAAGCCTTTACAAAAAAAAATTAAAAAGGATGTAGAATATAATTACAATGAAGAAGATAAAAAACAAGTTCAAAAAATAAAAATACTTTGTAAAGAATTACCAAAATTACAATTTTCAGACGAAAATAGAAAATTTATATATATAGTAGAAGCAAATGCTAGTAAATGTAGTTGTGGAGGAGTACTTAAATATAGATATGAAGAAGAAAAATTAGAACACCATTGTAGATACTACTCAGGTACGTTTAATGAAACAGAAATAAAATGGAAAATAAATAGAAAAGAATTATGTTCATTATATAAATGTTTATTAGCATTTGAGCCATATATTGTATATAACAAGTTTATTGTACGAACAGATAATACACAGGTACGTTGGTGTCTAATAAAGAAAATACAAAATTCAGTTACAACAAAAGAGATTCGGAGACTAGTATTGAATATCTTAAATTTTACATTTACAATTGAAGTAATTAGTACTAACAAAAATGTTATTGCAGTTTACATATCAAGACAAAGCTACATAGACTGATATAATAGAAGATGATACTTTAGAAAAGATATTCAAAACTCTAACTACGCTTTCAATGAAAGTGGACAGTATGGGTAATGAAATTAAAAAGCTAAAGATTAATGAAGTTAAACTGAAGTTTGAAGCTACAAATCAGCTAACTCAGCAGTGTGCAGAGCTATGTCGATCGGAAGACATTAAAATTCCAGAGCTATGTCGATTGGAAGACATTAAAATTTCAGAGCTAGAAGGAGACGTTGGGATACTCCGTAAACCCCATAATGTTTATCAATCTACTTCTGCAGGTACAAGCAAAAGAGTTAGGAAAAACACAAATATGAACCTAAACAAGCTATTTGATAAGCCATATATTCCAAATACACCAAAAGATCACATGTTCATACCCCACAAATTACCACATACCTAGATAGTTTAAACCAAGATAAAAAGATCTACAACTATACATCCTTAACATACATAGAAAATATTTACAAAATACAAACCTTCTTAAATACTAACCCCAGAGCTATAAACATCCAAGAACCACATACAAATTATATAACCCAGAAGTTAACCGGATACAATAAGTTAATTGCTTTACCCAAAACCAATCCAAATCTAGTTAAAACTTGTTACGAATATGGACTACTTAGTACCATATATACCCAAGACGGAAATGAAATATCCAATATACCAGAAATATATGATTCATTTAACATTTTTAAAAGAATAACCAAAGGTAACCTATTTTTTGTAAAATTTTACACGGTACCAGCAGAGATATAGTATGATAAAGTTAAATCACCTATACAAGTTATAAAAATAGGAATGACCTGAGATATGATTATACTAGAAGATATTATTCAACAACCAGAAATACCTAGAATTAAGATACCAAATTTTTATGCAAATAAGAGAATTATCGGACTATCCACAATTCTTTAAAAGTTAGCAAACACGTATCGCAACAGAAATCCCACATGGAGTTATTATTCAAGAGGTAATGTAATAGTATACTCAAATTCAAAGGAACTACGAGAAGCAGATATGGAAGACGTTAGGCAATGGATCTTGACGTTAGAGAAAAAATCTATCGCCAGAGATATTAGAGAAAAATTTATTTCGGAAGAATTATTAACCAGATATTGCAAGTTAATTGAACATAAATATCCAGACCATCAATGTTCAAAATATAATAGAGAAGATAATATTGTCCCAGAAGTTCAACTGGAATAGAAGAAGATAAAAGTGACAGCTGGAAGATGCAAGATATGAAGCAATAATGGAGATACAAAGCAATAAAAAGAAGATAACTACGGATAAAGAAAGAAGACAAAGAAAGTGATTCAAGTTATTAAAGGTGAAAAAGACATATGGAAGATTTAAAATAGCTAGATAGCTTTACGTAAATTATTATATAAGTAGCCTTAGGCTTTTTGACTTTTCTTATCATTTACTAGTCTTTTTTGGCAAGTAGTGCCATTATTAGATTAGACATGTGTAAAAATTAGCTTTAGGAATTTGCAGAGACATTTTTCTTTACTTTTGTAAAGTAGCTAACAGATGTAATAAAGAAAAACAGTGTACGCATTTTCATTTCTAAGAATATAAATAAACGAGCACTTGCTCAGATAAAGGTAAGCCTTCATGCGTTGAAGCAAAAAACCCTCTTGTCTACAACAAATATTTTGCTTATTTATTAAAAAAAAAACAGATATATATTTCAATGAAAAAATCTATGGAGGAACAAAGCTTAGAATTATCAAAACTACCAGAACAGGTATATTCATTTACTATTATGAATAGATAAATTCATAAATTCCTAACAATCATGATATGATAAAATAAGTTCATGTGAGTTACTTTATAGTAGAATTATTCAAAAAATAGCATGTTAAGAAGTTTATTAGCAAAGTGGAAAAGGAGAAAAATCCCTAGGAACTATGCCATCCTAAAGGTGAAATCGGTAAGGCAAGAAGTCATGATAGGGAAGTAGCCAGAGTAGAGGCACTGTTTAAGGGGAAAGTATCCAGATTACCATGCTAATAGTGACAGAAGAACATGTTATTTAAGAATAATCTAGTATATAGTAATCTAATATAATCATATTTTGTTATGTGTATGATTGAAGGGAATATTTTGAAAATAGCAATTTTATGAAAAATGGATAATTATTTATTTGACGAAATGGTCGATAAATTTAAAATACTCGTTTTATATGTACTTAAGGATATAAAAATAGTAGATATAAGAAAAATCATATTGAAAAAAATATTTGATAGATATTTTATGACTAGAATTAATTATATACCATACCTACCGAACTACTCTTATAAATACTTACATACCAAACCCACACACTAACTATGATTAATTATGTATATTTAGAATTTTGGAAAATAGATATAAAATATATACAATTTCCCAGTGAAAATATAGAAAAATTAATGAGATTAAAACAAACAAGTAAAAAATATTATAATAAAGTATTTAACAAATTTTAAATGATATATAATCTTAAAATATTAATCTTATATATACTTAGAGATATAGAAATTATAGA
>NW_025884767.1:0-4986 GCF_002878395.1 Capsicum annuum
TAGGACTCGATACAATGAAACTGACAGAACATGACACTTCTTGAACACATAACCAATATCAACAATTCATAATACATTAATTTGGGGATTTCATGAAGCACATGGTTATCATAGTCTTGCACATGAATGGAATTACATATAAACATGTCATACTTTCATAAACCTATTCTCATGGACATTCCCTCAACCATTCATAATGCACACAATATCATAGAAGTCATTCTTTGTCATAGGGTAAAGCATGCATTTATCACTTGGGTCACAATTAAGCTATATTGCATAATTTTTATTCTCTTAGGCATTTTATCAAACACATAGGATACATGACTTAGGGCATAGGAATGACCATCAAATTAATACAACAAAACTCCGTATTTCAACTTAATTCCACTTGTTTCAAACCACATACTATCATAGGTTCATGAACAACACATAAAGATTCCAACTTGGGAATCATACAACCATAATCACATGAACATAATCAACCCAAAACAAAATATTCACAATACAAGATTTAAAACTTGATTCTTGGGTTTCATGAATGAAAGGAATCCATGAATGAACACTGTGTATACCTTAGTTCTTGATTCTATGAAGGTTAACAGAGAGATTCTTGAATTTGAGTATTGAATTTGAATCTCCAACTGAAAACCCTAGCTTGTTCTTGAGACAAACTTGAGAGAAACACTATATTTTGAGTGAAAATGGTTGAATCACGTGTTATTGGGTTTAAATAGAGGTGGAAAATTGACCCTTTTATCCCTTGGATGCATATTTTAATTTTTGTGAAAAAGTCTCGATTTTCATCCTTGGCGCGACGCGCCACTATCGTGCCAAGTCACTGGAACTGGACAATTAGGAATCTACATAGTGGTGCGATGCGGAGCTATCACGTTGCCACTTTATTTGTGACCTGAAAGTTTGGCGCGATACGTCACTATCGTGGAGAAACACTAGAAATTGACAATTTCCATTTAAGCTGGCTTCGCGACATGTAGATGGATCGAGTGATACACTACTCACTAAAAAGGCTCTAACTCTTTGGTCGGGTGTCGGATTTGGGAGAATTTGGTATTGATGGAAAGCTTATTCAATTTCCCACATGATAAAATATGAAAATCTTAAAAATACCACATATATAAAAGTGAATTTATCTTTAAAATATATCTTTAACATCTTCAGGATGAATTTAAGCTAGGTAGAAGTACAGGGTACTACAGTTCAGTACCTTATCAAGGGTGCAAACACTGATTGATATGGATTCACTTAATTGATGTCTATGTGGATTAAGGTATCAAGCCTAGTGTATGATGGGTGACCCTTTCAAACCTACGGTGACTCTGTAGCTTTAGGACATAGGGACTTACACTAAAGGTCTCAGCCCAATAATGAGTGAGTCTTAATTCCTGCATCCGTGCGGTGCTAGTTACTACACCCAACTAAATAATATTGATATTTGCAATGCTCAATGCTAATAATAATCTAACGACTGAAAATAAATACATTATCTGAAAGTATTCAAAAATATGTGATCTAGAGGATTTTATACTCATAAATATATATGTATGAAATCCTAGGTCATTGGGTGTTCATAACCTATCATCTCTAAAGAATGCAACTATTATGCCAATTCATAATCTGAGTCATTTTAAGGAATTTAAAAACTCAAGTCCAAACTTATAGATTTCATAATGTAATTAGGTTTTATGATCATGGACATGTAATAACACTGAAATTTATGATAAGACATGGATTACAACTCAATGGCCACAAGGGACTGAGATATCAAGGAATTTGACCATAACTATAAACCCTAAATTTTGAAGAAGGAACTGAACTGGAGAATTAAGTTAACTTTAGGACTCAATGGGTGAAAAAAGATCCTTTTATGAAATCCTACATGCCTAGATATGAGAATCTTGAACAATTCTTTAAAATTTGAAGCCCAAAGAAGATGAATCCTTGCTCTTCCTTGGGGAAAGAAATCACCTCTTCTCTTTGGTTGTAACTTAGTGTTGGATTTTTTTCTAAATAATGAGAGCTAAGAGTCATATTAACCTCAGTAATCATCCTTGAAATATCCTAAGTGATGTAGTGTTGATGCTAAAAGAGTAGGAAAAGACTGATGTACTCCTTTTAAAATTCATTACTGGAAGTTGCTGGAAAGAACATACGATATCTTCCCACGATCGCAGGACCAACTTACACATGTGGGCTGTACTCATGAGTGGGATCTGGATGATAGTTTTTTGAACATGATCAAATGATCCTTGGTACGATCGCGGGATCTACCTATGGTCGTACCTTTTTGTAGGTTCGAACGTTCAATTAGGATCATCTGTGGGACTCATGATCGTGCTTAGAATCATAGTTTTAAAGCACGATCGTGATTTTCTCTTGTGGTCGGAAGATATACTTGTAAGCTCTTAGATGTTGGGCTTGTCTGGATCAAATGAGACCATTGCAAAATCATACAATGTAACCATAATCATGGTTTGGCTCATGTCATCTCACTGTTGGACAGTGCTCCACTAAAAAGATCATAATTTTTCATCCTGATATTGGATTAAGGTGAAACTGAGTTCATTGAAAAAACAATTTAAATATCTATCATTTTATGGGTCTTGGGCTCAAATATTCTTCAGAATCTAGATGTTATGCTTATTCAAAATTGACTATTTCTTAAGGAATTTATTGGCAAGGAAGATTTTTGGGTTGGTTATGGGATAGATGGTATTTGTGGCATGGTACAAGGCCAAATCCCTTTTCATATTGGTAAAAAATGATGTTTAATACTACATATACTTGAAGCATGGTCCTAACCTTGATTTTAATTTTTCGGGCGTTACAGTAATATTATATATTAAAACAATACAGGGAAATGCAAAGAGGCACTATTAGGAATACCTGAAGGTTATCTTTAATCATATTTTTCTGAAATCTTGATTATCTTAATGTTTAGTTGTACTTTTTGTTCTATTTTTATCTGCTATTTTTTAATTTAATACAAATTGTTGAAGAATATTTGTCGGATTTTGAAAAAAAAATCTATAAAGTTCGGCAATTTACTATTATGTTTTGAAATTTATGTTGCGTATATTAAATTTATAAAGACAATAAATAAAATATTTCTAAAAGATATTACAAACAAACTTTTATTAGATATTAATTTATAAATCTATATCTAATAAAATTTTGTTATATATTATAAGAAATATGTGTAAATAAAATATACATAATGATTATGTAAATTTGAAAAATGATAGCGCATGAGTTGGTTTAAGTCATATAAATTAAGTATTGTTTATTGTAATGATAGTACATTAAAATAATAATTTTATCATGATAAAATAATTAAAGTGGCGAGAAAGAACATAAATGAGTAAATCATTTGTAAGAAAAAAAAAAAAGAGAGAGAGATCAGGTGAGACACGACAAACAATAATATATTTAACATATAATATTTATTTATCTTATTTAAATAGATATAACATTCATTTTAGCATTAACTGCTATATTTTACGTAATAATTTTATTACTATATATGATTTTATTAATTAACGTAAAATATAAGTGCAAAATACGTACACTAAACGAGTGATTATAAAAGCATGAATAACAATGTTGAGTGACCAAAATATTCACTAAAAGTTTATTGACTTTTTGCCATTTTAAGTTATAACTTTCTCCTTCTAAAAACTTACTAATGGATATAAATGGAATTTTTTCTTAAGAATAAACTAAAATATTTTTGTATTAGAATAGGATAGACTTTGTTTTTATTTCCTTCGCATGGGTACTCATATTTTAACACTTCATTCTTTGATTATTTTCTAATGATTTTTGTTCTTCCGACAACTATAGTTTATGTAACTGTAAAATATTTAGTACTTTTTAAAAACGAGATTAAGGTTTCTGAAGTTAAAGGAACATGAAAGGAGTTGAGTGAATGACATGAATTCCTTTAAAGTACTTCCTGAGTATAATTGTTTTCTAAGTTTGTGATTTATAAAAGCAATGTGGTGAGGTCATTGGACGGAGGGAGTGCATATTAACAAAATATATATATATACATGTTCGGATGAAGAGCTACTACAGTAAGATAGTTTCTATCCTATTTGGTGTTGGACAATAATGTCTAGATCCATATGGTCAAAATACGTGGCAATCTCTGCATCAACATTTTGGAGAATTTATGAGTTTAATTTTAGTGAGATACAACCTCTGACCAGCAACTTTTAACTATACTAGTTTAGGTCTACGCGTCTTGTGCGTGCCACTTTATTGAGTTTAAACATTACACTAAATAGTAAATTGGTTTAAATAATAAAGATCAATACAATAATTAAATTTAACATCTTTTGAAGAATTTATTTAATTAAACCTAACCTTTACCGAAAAAAAATTGTCAAAGATGATCGACATTTATCTAACACCTGTAAACTGCAACAAAAAAATGTGATGATAGAGATATCAAAACAATATAATTAAATTTAACATTTACCTGAAAATTTCCTCAAAGTCATTTGGCAATCATCTACGACCTGTAAATTATAATAAAATAATATGATAATAGAGATATCAGAATAATACAACTAAACTTAACATTTATACAAAAATACTCTCAATATAGAGATATAAATACAGTACAATTAAACCTAACCTTTATCTAAAAAATTTATCAAAACCGACCGACATTCATCTACCACCTGTAAATTCATTTACAATCTGTAAACTACAATAAAATAATACAATAATGATCACAAACACGTTGAATTCTATTATATTGACAAAAATAATGAAAATGTTAAGGATTAGAAAATTAAAAATCCACCAATCTAGGATTCTACCAATCTAAACATGCAACTGAATCAAGTTAATTTTTTATATAAAGTAAAATTCTAATTAATTTTAAATTATTAAATATTATAATTTTCTATTTATATCAAATAACCAAACCTAAAACAATAACAAACCAAATTAACT
>NW_025884768.1:0-1077 GCF_002878395.1 Capsicum annuum
TTTATGATTCGTATCTTGGCAACACGAGTTAGGACGACTAATTAATCAGCAACCACTTCGTATGTCGTATTTAAAATCTAATCTGAGCCCACCTTTTAAAAAATTATATATTTTTATACATATAAGCACACAAATATTTTCAATTTATTTTGAGAATTATTTATTTGTTACAAACATTTTTATTTGCAAGTGTTTTTACTGGTTGGGAATACTTGACGGGAGTGACATTTAACGAAGAGTTCAAATTTTGTGGTTGCATTTTTTATATTTTTACACTTGTACAAAATATAAATTTAGTGTAAAATTTATTTTTAGGGCATTGGACGGAAATGCTTTTTACAAATGTTCATCATGCGTTTAGGCAAATATAGGTCGTTAATAGTTATATTAACAAATTAAATTAATTTAGATACTTACTCAATTAATTCATACTTATACATTGAAAGATATTGCATAGTTTTTTCTTTAATATAATTTTTCTGATATTTTTTATTTTTCACGCGATTCTCATTACACTTTAGGCAAATTTAGGTCATTACTGGTTATATTAAAATTGATTTAGATACTTAATCAAATAATTCACGTTTTTACATTAATGGATATTATGTAGATTTTTTTTCTTAAAATAATTTTTCTTTATTCAATTTTGTCTTTACGTACATATTTATATATTTTGCTTATATATATATATTTTACGATAGCATACGCATTATATTATTTTAATACATATTTTATATTTGTATTTGCATGCATTGATTTTTTTTCTTTTTTCTTTTTTTAAGAAACCTAAGTCTGGCCGGGAACCACATTTGTAGATTCTAAAGGGTGTCTAACCCCTTCCCTTCGCAATAATTTGAATCCTTACCTAGAATCTAAATTGGTTTCGTCATACTCCCTCCGTTTCGAAAAGAATTACGTACTTTGATTTCGCACAAAGTTTAAGAAAATAAAGAAAATTTTTGAATCTTGTAGCCTTAAATTATAGTAGTGTCAAATGTATCAAAATGTCCTTTAATCTTGTGGTCATAAACATGCCATTTGGAAAGTTTAAATTAAAGTATTGCCAAAAAATGAGAG
>NW_025884769.1:0-1826 GCF_002878395.1 Capsicum annuum
TTATTATTATTATTATTATTATTATTATTATATAAAGTGTACAAATTTTTGTTTTTTCTTTCTGCTAGTTGTAGTTTTTTTTCTTTTCCCCTTTTTTTTGGTTGTGCTCATTTTTTTTTCTAAAAAATTGATATTTTTATTTATTGTTTAATTCTATCAATAAAACAATCAAATAAATTTTTTAATTTTTTTTAAACAATTAAATACAAATTTATAATATCGTAACCAAATAAAATTTTGTAGTTTTTTAAAATACAAATTTTTAAAAATAACATATTTTAATAGCACATATACATGTTTTAATAAACTATGATAGAATTTTTACACACATCTTGTCCATATACATATTCATTACAATAATGATATAATTTCTATACTCATGTTATACAATATTTCATACAACAACTATACACTTTTATACAGATTCTATAGAACCTTTAGCTATAATTATACATATTATATACAATAATTATACAGTTTTTATACAATGATTATACACAGTGATCCCATTTATAGAAAATAATTGTATAATTTCTATACAATAATTATACAATTTCTATACAATAACTATACAAATTGATACAATTCTATAAAATAATTATACAAAAATTATACAATTTCTATACAATAATCATGCGAATAGATATTCTACACAATAATTAAACAATTTCATAAAAATATTATACATATACATATCTATATAGTAATCATTCAATTTCTATACACATTGTATACAGTTCCTATACAATCTATACAGTTTCTTTAGAAATCTTATACAAATACATACTATATACAATAATTACTCTGTTTTTATGCAACATTCATTTCTCTAATTACTAAGAATTAAATTTAAAAAGTGAAGGAAATCGATTGTTCTAACTATCTCCATCATATTAACTACAAACAACATCCCCAAATATAAACCCACAAACGAGATCAGAAGAGGGTAGAATGTTCTCACAATAAGTAAACACCTAACCATCAAAACATATACTTCCACTAGAATTTCATTCCAAAAATGTAATTTAGTCTAGAATTTCAGAACAATTATATTATCACTTTTTCTCAACGTACAATTCTGAATTTCAAACTGAAATTGCTAAAATACATCATATATAACACGAAATTCAATATAGACAAATCGATTTTCAAGAAATAAATAAAACACTCAATACAATTTTAATAAAAAACACTTGATATAGTGACCAAAAAAGATATTCAAATTGCACCCCAAAAACTTCATTATTTTTTTTTTTTTTTTAAACAAACAAAAAATTGCAATCTGAAGCAAAGAATTAAAGGGCTTACTGGAGAA
Organism: Capsicum annuum; assembly: GCF_002878395.1. Classification (NCBI taxonomy): domain Eukaryota; kingdom Viridiplantae; phylum Streptophyta; class Magnoliopsida; order Solanales; family Solanaceae; genus Capsicum; species Capsicum annuum. The sequence goes on from NW_025884769.1 coordinate 1,316, forward strand.
ACAATGGAGAGGAGAAACTAGAACAATAGATGTTTTTTCTTTTTTAAAAAAAGAGTAATAAAAAATGAGAAAATAATTGTAAAAAAAAAAAAGGAGAAGCAGAGCACAGAGAGAGGGAAAGAACATGAAAATAGCTCAAAATAAAAGTGGCTATTTCTTGAAATTATATTGACCGACAGGTCATTTTATGTCCAAAGGCTCAATCTTGGGCCATTTGTTTTATAGTGGACCATGCAGTGTCCTTCATCCATTAAAACTCTCTCTATATATATATAGAGAGAGAGAGAGAAAGAGAATTTTAATGGATGAAGGACACTGCATGGTCCACTATAAAACAAATGACCCAAGATTGGGCCTTTGGACATACCCTGTTCGCAAATAGGGCATGCGAAATTTTATTTAACTTAGTCAGTGGAATAGTTTTCATCATACAAATAGTATAATTCATCATCACTATCTACATATGAATAATCATTTATAGATCATTGTTCTTGAACAAGGTTATCTATGA
>NW_025884770.1:0-1873 GCF_002878395.1 Capsicum annuum
AAGTGCGTCTCCTAAGCGTATAATAAAAGGACTCAACTAGAAAGTGCGTCTTTTAAGAGTGAAGATTCAAGTTAGAAAATGCGTCATCTAACAAATGAAACTTGAATTATCCAGACCAGAAAATGCTTCTCCTAGTTGTTAAATGAAATGGCTCTACTAGAAAGTTCATCTTCTAGGAGTGAATGTTCAAGTTAGGAAGTACGTCACCTAACACATAAAAGCTAAAATATCCAGACAAGAAAGTGTGTCTCCTAATAGTTAAATGAAATGACTCAACTAGAAAATGTGTGTCCTAGGAGTAATGGTTCGAGTTAGGAAGTGCACCACCTAACAAATGAAAACTTAAATTATCCAGACAAGGAAGTGTATCTCCTAGGGGTATAGGATGATAGGTTTCCACCATGATTGTGATTACTAAACATGTGTAGCAATATGCCTCTTGTATTTGCAAAAGTGAGGAATTGCATATTTATGATATTTAGGCTTTGAAGCCTTTGATTTGAAGGTAACATGTGTTCTTGTTTCATGTAACAAGAACTTGTGAGTTTTAAAAAACATGGTGGTTGATTTGTGGCTTTAGCTTTCGAGGTAATTGCTCTTACACTTGTCATATTCGACTCCATTTCAAATCATTGATAAGTATCGTTGACTTGTCGTATTCTTGACCCCCAATTCTGACTACTGAAACTCTTGACTCAAATCATATTTATCTTGTCAGATGCCTCTGTATTTAACTTCTAATGCACCTTTAATATTCTTATGAGTCCAAAAAGACTGTCGGATGACAAGCATTTTCGAGTACCTTGCTTTATTTTTAAAACATGCCATTTTTGTGTGTCGGCCCTTTGTCTTGCTTTGCACAACTGAAAGAGTTGGCAGCAAGATTTGAAGTCCTTCCTCACTTGTCTTGACATAAATTTGACTAAAAAATATGCGAAAAATGACAATAGCGATTTTTCATTTGACCACAAAGACACAAAAATAAAAAGATAAAAAAATAAAGACAAAAATAACAAAAAAATAGGAAAAGACAATAGACATTTTTTTTTCAAAAATGTCAAAAAAGAAAATTTAATCTTGAGTGTGGCAGCTGATTCCAGTGATTATGACATGCATTTTGAATTAAACAACCTGATCTACCTAAACTAATCACTATCAACTTTTGCCCACTCATTAAATTTGAAATGGGGCCACTCTTGAACATGCTCTCTCTAGATTATAATCCTCCTTCGGTTAGTGGCATCTCAATGAATTTTCGCCAAAGATCCTATCTAATTTTCATTTCTTTCTCAACTCATAGTCGCCTTATGGTGTCCATGAGGATTTTCACCAATAAGACTCTCTCATTTTTATTGTTCTCACAACTCACTATCGCCTTATGGTGCTCATAAGGGTTTTGACTCATAAGACTCTCTCATTTTTATTGAACTCACAACTTACTATCATCTTATGGTGCCCACAATATGAAACCTCATATACCCATATATGCTTAGCCTTGACATTCTCAAAGATTGATCTGAAGGTCTTTCTTTGGTTGTAACTTGGCTTTTGAATAGGATAAGAAAGATAAGACGGCATGAGGCTAAAAAATATACATGACATTAAGTGAAGAATACAACTTTTGAAATCAACTCTTAAGGAAATAAATTTTTGTCCTAATTTTATTTTATACTGGGTAAATTAAATTTTTTACTTGATCTTATCATAGCAAGAATCAGGTCAAACGTAGTTCAGAAATCTTGTTCTTTTGCTTGATTTTCTTTTTTTTTTCTTTTCTTTCTCTTCACTTTTCTCTCTTTTTTTAGAGAGATTTTCTCCAACTCTATTTCTTTTCTTGACACTTTTTTGACTCTATTCTTTTCTTGACACTTTT
>NW_025884771.1:0-1445 GCF_002878395.1 Capsicum annuum
CACATAATGCACTAACATAAATATGAAGACAGAAATGCTTTCCTAAATATGCACCATAAATTCAACAGAAAAGATGGGCAGCCCGATGCACTAAAGCATCGAAAAAAGGCCGGAACCACAAGGGTTTATTGTATGCAGCCTTACCTTGTATTTCTGCAAGAGGCTGTTTCCACTGCTTGAACACGTGACGTCCACGTCGCATGACAACTACTTTACTCGTTACTCTAGGAAAAGGCCGAACCACAAAGGTTTATTGTGCACAGCCTTACCTTGCATTTCTACAAGAGGTTGTTTCCACTGCTTGACCCCGTGACCTCTAAGTCACACGACAACTACTTTACTCATTACTCCAAGGCTCTCCTTCCTTCAATACAACAACAAAAGATCCTAATTTAAGAAAAGAAATGCATTCCAAAGATGCACCTTAAATACTCCAACAAAAGATCCCAAGTATAGTACAAGAAATGCACACCAAATATGCACCTTAACTAATCCATCAAAAGATCCTAATTTAAGTTCCTAGTTTTATGAATTCAGTTCACTAGAATTACAATCAAATCCTCCGATTCCCATCAACATTGCGAAGCAATTGCTGCAGCCACTTCTTCGTCACATGATCCTCCTGATAAAATAACACAACGCGAAACCACCCATGGTCAGAAAAAAACAAGGGTCTAATGCCAGAAAAGGACTGCTTCATGATCACTAACGGAACCGGGGGGTTACAGAGCTACTTATATTGCCAAGTATTACGTACACTAAGACGACTGCTGAAGGTGGTATCTCTAAGAATAAGAGGAAGATGAGTCCTCAGTACATCACATGCCCTGCCATAAGCCATGCACATAGCCTTTAGCCGCACAGAAATGGGAAATCCCGAAGAGGATTGTGATATATCACACATAAGCAAGCTGAAAGTAAAACCCGGGATGGTGATATACAGAAAACCCATGTTGCTCGGACTCTCCAAAAATGTTGCCTCACCCATGTCGGATCCTTCAAAAGTGCATTAATTTTTGAGGATCCGCACGCACCGATCAACATTTTTGAAGAGTCTGAGCAACATAGCAGAAAACTAACCTTCGATTATAAGACAAACGAAGATAGCACCTAATTATGTGTTTCAGCAGACTAGATGAAGGTTGTTCAGCCAATGCGCCAACCATATTCCCTAAAACTCGGACTACCGCAAAAAACGATTCTGGTGTGGTACAGATGCAACTCAAACCTAAACTATCTAGAGGGCATCTTCACAGAATGAAAGTTGCAACCTGTCAGCATGAATTAATTAGATGCATAAATCTATTTAAGTCGAGGGAGGATTACTGGAAACTGGCACTGGGGAAACACTTACTGTTTTTGACAGTTCACTTCCCATCTGCATCGCACGCAAGCACTGCTGAATTATCTGTGTTGGAAGAAGAACCCTGATAACGTCAGTGTCA
>NW_025884772.1:0-1947 GCF_002878395.1 Capsicum annuum
TACAGTTAAGATTCCATCAAAGGAAGAGCTTTCGCCATGTCTGTCAAGTACTAATAAAATAGTAGAGGTCTGTCAATTTTTTTTTACGCTTCTAATATGATGATACCAATGTAGCTAATTTGATTCTCATGTAAGTATGTTCTTTAGTTGATATGTGTACCAGAGGTGGTGCATATTGGGCAGTCTTGTATCTGCAATTATATTAGCTTCTACCAATTTTCCTAATGGCTGCATTAAGTCTAAATTCCTGGTTAGTTTGTAGAAGAGTGTTTAAGAGAAATGAAATTATTGTTTAGACAGATGCTTCATTCAGAGAAAGGTTAAGTTAGTGTCACGTCATAAAACCAAATATCTGTGTCTTTATTTTCTTCTAAACAAAATGAAGAAATAGTCTAATTGGTCACTCTTTACTTCATTATCCATACTTATTAAAAGAAAATTAGGTGTAAAGAACGTGTATAGTACTAAAGCATATGCTTTGCTGGACTACTTAATCAAATTATTGTTTAGACGAGTAATTCCTGGTTGCTTGAGACTATTTTTCCTTGACCTGAGGATGTACGAGAAATAAGTTCTCTACCTCTAAGATAATGATAAAGTCTGCGTACATTCTACCCTCTATTTTATTCGATTACAATGGGTATGTTGTTGGAACATGGCTGCAAGATCATTGCGCCTTTTGTATTTGTTAAAGATCTGGGAAAGTGTTAATACACGTCAATTTAGAAGGACCAAAATAAATTTAAGAGTTTGACTTAAATAATGTTATTTCTGTCGATAGCTACTGGAGCAAAGATACTAATTCGTCTCCTCTATTTTCCTTTGAATTAAATTATTCCATGTGGGTTGATAATTGGTAAATATAATAATGCTTTTCAAAGGAAAAACATGATGATGATGGCGAAAACATCTTACAGCTGCCTATTCTTGAACTTCTCTTCTGATTTATTGATAATGCCTCCATGTGTATCTACCCTCTGCATTGCTGTGTCAGTTCCTACTCTATGGATGAATACTTAATCTTATATGTCTTCTCTTATATTGCAAAGTCTGTGGCTTACTTTTGCTTGCAAATGTTTCATTATAGCTTCGTATATTAATTTAGTATCTCACATGTCTACGGTTCATGGACACCTTCCCTGCAATAATGAAACAGAAGCTAACCCAATGGATCAAAGGCTCCTTGTAGACGCAATCACACCGGAAACTACAGACTGTACGTGTAAAATACAGGTAGTAGACATGTTTCGGCCTTGCAAAAGCAGTGACTCATCCGTGCATTTCCAAACAATACTTGTGCAGGATGAAAGTGTAAGCTTGCCTCTCCACATCTGCTTTGAACTCTTAAGAACTTGTTACGTAAATTGTTCCAGCAGATGTAAAAAAAAATTTGTTCTCTTTTACTTGACTACAGGAACAACAGGTTTCTATAATACTCTACGGTGATGACATTCCGAAGTATGAGAATTTGTTTGGCCTTTTTGAGACATATTTGGTGTCATGTACGAAAGTCAGAGAGCCCCGCAATTACTTAATACGCGCGGCTATGTACGAATGGGTGGCAGACAGATACACAATCGTCGAAGCAGTTACCAACAACAATGGATCTGAGGTACCCCTTCTTGCTCCAACAAAATTGGATACGCTCTCTTTCTCAGCTATTGAAGAGCAACGTCCAGGTGTCGAATTTGGTAAACATCCATCTTACATTCTAGCCTATTTTCCCATCAACTAACTACCACCTACTAATCAAATTAACTATTAACATGTTAATCTTAACAGACTTATTGGCAGTGGTAGTTAATTGTAGTGCCATCCAATATACAACTGACCAAAGCAAGCACTTCCGGGAAGCGATCGTCATAGACCAGAGGTAAGTTACGTACCAACAACAACTTCAGCAAGCATTTTATTTCGTTGTTGAAACATGGTTGGACTATAATAATT
>NW_025884773.1:0-2927 GCF_002878395.1 Capsicum annuum
TAGGTGTACAGTGGCCTGGGAAAATATGTACTACAATGCAAGAATGCAATGAACAGAAAGTAAACAGTAATGTTGTAGTAATTTGTATGCCTTATTCCTATTATGGTTCAGTCAGTAACTGGGAACTCTAATCTTTCCTGTGTCATTATTCAACTGTTTAACTATTCCAGGACTCAAAATTATCTTTACAATTATGAAATTCAAGAATGAAAATGAATCATGAATCGTCTAGTTCTTCAACCTCTAGAGCAGAAACTGAGAATGAAGTACTCTCTCAATTTGACATCAACAGCGTCGCTACTTCTAACCCACCAAAGCTTGAGCTCAACATCATTCCCCTTCATCCACAGCATTTACAGGAGTATTCAGATCAAAAGCCTTATGATTATCAGCAAGGTCATCCAATTTTTTCACCATAGGCTCTTTAGTTTTGCTCTCAGTGAATCCAGTGTAATGAGCCCTCTTGTGGCCTCCCAAAGATTGGCCTAATGGGAAAACTTTGAAGCAAACTGGGTATTTGTGCTTCTTGCTTTTTACAGGCTCAGATGCTAAAAGATTTGTCTTCGGATGAAAATCAACCCCAGCAGTCTTGAGAGAAAAATTCAGAAAAGGAAAATCCCCCATTACAACAGATAAACTTGGATCATTCTCAAATTGCATATCAATAGAGCAGCACATCTTTGTGATCTCAGTGTTGATCAACATCAACTGGTCTGAAAATTCAGCAATTTCATAGTTGTTTTCATAATCATCAACACAGCCAGAATCAGACAGCATGAGACAAATGCTTTTACAGTATTAGGTAGTAATGGCCCGTGCTGAAACTAATTCGCGCATATATTATACTAGATGAAGGAACCGTGCCAGCGCGGGCCCAATAATTCAAGTGAAAAACATACATTGATTTACGAAGGTTCGCTCATTAGATACTTCTTTGTTCTGTTTTAAAATTTTAGATGTTCTTGCAATTTTGTTTCAAATAATTTATATATATATATATATATATATCCAGATTCAAGTTGAGATAAAACTTCGAAAACACGAGGCCCTTGTATATTAGTTTGAACGTACAGAGCTACAAGATTCTTCTTAGGAACAACAACTTTCCTCTCAGACAATACATTTTTACAAAATATGCATTTGTAGATTGTATCTACAAGGGATGCACCTATATCAAATTGTGCATCTATCTCTACTTATTATAATATTTTACATAAACAGTAGCAGAAATGCAATTCAACTAATAACCACAACTTGAAGTTCTTAGTTTTCTTGGATATAAGAGCATAGCCTACCATTTCCAGCTTCATCTGATAAAATCGATAAAGATTGGATCTTTCTTCCACGAAAGGTTACTTTCACACAAGCAAAATCAATAAAGATTGAATCTTTCTTCCATAACCTAATCAAGATGACGAAAAACAAGAAAACTATCCCATTTCATGGAAAGTTGTTAGCGCTTCTCTTGGAAGTTTACAGTTAACATACGTGCAAGAGATTACATCTTTAGCACTTAAATTATCAAAAACTTCTCTTGCACCTTGCGCGTACTTACACTTGCCGTACATGTCAGTTAGTGCATTTCGAAGGAGCAAATCAGAGTGATAACCGTATCTGATGACATCTTGGTGAATGTCTTTTTCCTTTTGGCTTTTGCCTTAGCAGTGCCAGCTGATCAGGAAGGACTTCTGTGTTGCAGCAGAAGTACAGATTCAAGTGTCATGGACTTAAGATCATCCACTTACTACAGAAAAAAAAAATACTGAATATGGTTAATATATGGAATACAAGAGAGTGGAGATTTTGGTATCGTTTTATAATACACTTATCATTTCCCAGAGACAAAAGAAGATGAACTGTCTAGATCAGTGTAGATTCAGTTGTTTTTTGAAGAATTAGATGGCACCTAGACTCTAGTGATCCATTGTACATAGGGGCATTAGAAGTGTCTGGTGCAACATTGATTCCAAAGGTGATTCCCTGTGCCTTTTAGTAGAAAAAGAAAAGTGATTCGTCAGTTTAAAAGCTTTTTCCTTTGTATGGCTGACACTAAAATCCCTTTAATTAAATAAATAAAAAATTAATTAAAAATTATTATAATAAATATTTAAAATAATTTTTCTTTTAGTAATAAAAGTCTATTGATAAATGTCCTTTATATTATTAGTTAAAATAACTAAGTTCAAATGAATACGGTGTTACAATATCACATTTATCCTTAATTGTTTTACTGTTAAATTCTTTATTTATTCGTTGAAAAGTTGCACATCTCCTTTCTATTTGAAGTAATTGAAACCTCAATCATTTGCCTGTTTTTTAAAAGAAACAAAATACATGAAAAGTAAAAATAATTAAATGACCTCGAAGACCTTGTACTTGACTCAAGCTGTAATTTGAACCCCTGTAACCATGTCTTTGTCAACTAGACACTTAGGGGTCATTTGAGGTGCAAATTAGAACCTGTTGTAATTTTAGAGCAGCAGTTGGATCTGGTAAAGGGGTACACAAAGAAAGAGGTTAAAAAAGTCATGTTTAGCATTGATAGCAATAAGAGTCCGGGACCAGATGGCTTTGGTAGTGGGTTCTACAAGGCAGCATGGAGTATTGTAGGTAAAGATGTGACTGATGCGGTGCTACAGTCCTTGAGGAATGGCAAAATATTAAAGCAGATGAATGCTACTATGATTGCACTTATACCTAAAGTGAATGTACCACAAATAGCAGGTCAATTTAGGCCAATATCATGTTGCAATGTATTATATAAGTGTGTCTCAAAGGTGTTGTGTGAAAGGCTTAAGGTAGTTTTGCCAAGTATAGTCTCAGACCAACAAGCTGCTTTTGTAAAGGGGAGGTCCCTTAGTACATAATGTTCTAATATGACATGATTTGTTGAGGCATTACAAGAGAAAAACAACCCCTAGATGCAT
>NW_025884774.1:0-2290 GCF_002878395.1 Capsicum annuum
CATTCACACCGTTTCGCCGTTGACCAACCAAACCGCCCAGAAAACCAAAATTGCCCACCCTAGGTCGCTCCCTAGCTTGTGTGGGGCAGCCCAATCGATTTTCGACTAAAATCACGCTCGAACCCTGAACCACCCCAAAAACCATGGGCTATATCATAATGATTTGGCTCGAAAATAGACGGTTCACGTCGTTTCGCCCGTTTGACCAACCAAACCGTCTAAAAAATAAAAACGCCCCACACTAGGCTGCTCTTCAGCCTGCCTGGGCAGCCCGATTAATTTTTGACAAAAATCACGCCACGGACCCTAGGCCCACCGCAAAAATCATGGGCCATAGCACACCGATTTAGCCCAAAAATGGCCCGTTCATGTTGTTCTGCCCGTTTGACAAACCAAACCGCCCAGATAACTAAAATGGCGCATATTAGGCCGCTCCCCAACCTGCCTGGGGCAGCCCAGTTGATTTTCGGCTAAAATCATGCCCGAACCCTGGGCCCACCCAAAAAACTATGGGCTATAGCACATCGATGTTGCCCGAAAATGGCCCATTCGCTCCGTTTTGCCCGTTTGACCAACCAAACTGCCGAGAAAATCAAAATGGCCCACACTAGGCCATTCCTCAATCAAACCACGTGACTATGCCACATTACCATCCACATGTGAAATGTTAGTATTTTTTAATTCTATGACATTCCTTTCTTTTGATGAAGGAGTTAAATAAAAAGATTATATTCAGTGATGTTGATTTATTTTTTCTGGACTCAATGAATGTTGATAGTTTTTCTAATTTTATGTTCATCAAGTATTCTTAGAACTTTGAAAATTTCATTTTCAGAAAAGTAAATGACATTTAATATATTTTAATCATTAGAAAAACATGGATATAATTTTCTTTAATAATCTAAGTGAAAAGTTTATCATTTAATGAAAAAAAATTGAATAATTTTTACTTCTTTAACAAAATTTACTTAGTGCCTTCCCAATGTCGAGAAATCCCAAAAACGTTAAACTAATTCCAGTAAAAACACTGATTTATTTTATTTTATTTAAATATTTTTAGAAATGTTTTAATTTGGTGATCATATTTTTTTCAGATCAGTAAAACTGCTTAGCAAAAAAATAAAAATAAAAATAAAGAAGAAAGGAATGTCATATAATTAAAAAATACTAACATTTTACACGTGAATGGTAATGTGGCATAGCCACGTTTTTTTTTTTTATCTAGGTGGTATGCTTGATGAAATTTCGTTAAGGAGAGGGGTATTTTTGAGCCAAAAAACTAACAAGGGGTATTTTTGATCCATTTCAGATAGTTCAGGGGTATTTTTGATCCTTTTTCGAATTCTGTTAGGGGAAGGGGTATTTTTGAGCCAAATATTTAACGAAGGGGTATTTTCGAGCCAAAAATCTAACGAGGGGTATTTTTGAACTATTTCAGATAGTTCAGGGATATTTTTGAGTCTTTTCCAATGTTATTAATATATTATAGCATGTAACCAATCTTATTTTGACAACTAGCTCCACTTGTATAGGAAAATTAATTAACCCATATATATTAAGTTATTTCAACGTCAACTTGTTCTAGCAGGTTACTTTGTTATTCAAGTACTCCTAGATCCTAATTTTCACATATTTTGAGATTAGTGGCATTGATATAATCAAACTACGCAAAATAATAAAACAATAGATAGTAGCAAGAATCGAAGAACTAGAAATAAGAGTAATACTACGACTACTGAAATGGACCGCAAGACAATACAAGGTACCTCTAGCTACCTACTACCCTTTCTAATCTAATCCGTGTCCTTGTCACTTTTCTATTAAAGATTATATTCTCGATAAAAATTACACACATTATGCATAGTTATGTGTAATTATTATCACGATAGTATATAGAAGTTAAACCCGAAAATAATGTGACATTACCATTCCAAGAGCCAAGCTAAGGGGGCCAAGAAAATAGCAGAAACAGCTAGTCTATATGTTGATGCCACCAATTGATCCATTAATACTTTCTTGAATAGTGTATTTACAACAGCAAATCCAAATTCAACAATAATTATTGCAAATATTGGCTTCCATTGCTTAAAACAATTACTCATTTTTAAGCAAAGTTTATTGATATTTGAAAAGCTATATAACTTTTGTTTGGTTATTAGCATACAATTACGTGAATAAATGAGCTCACGTATATATAGCAAAAAAATAATACTAAAAATTTAGGGGAGTAGTATAAATATCTAGGAAGCAAAGGGAATAAGAAATCAATTCTTTTTAAATCACATAATTG
>NW_025884775.1:0-1189 GCF_002878395.1 Capsicum annuum
TAATAAAATCCATCACATAATTTTTCACCAAAATGTCTCACGTAAATTCATAGGATAAATTACTTGGAGATTTTCCTATGGATTTAAAAAATATATATATTTGTCCATATACCTGTGGATTTACCTAGAGATAAAACACCCCCCGATATATTTCCCCAGGTAATGTCGCAAGTACGAAATTTCCACAATATGGCGCCAAATTTACCTACGAAATTTATTGCAAATATATAGTTCGCAGGTAATATATTTTAATATTGACGAATTTAATATTTTTGTAGGTAAATCCGCATATATTTCCTGCGATATTATTCCCTAGGTAAAATTTTCATGTAATTTACAGTTTTCTAATAGTGTTTTTTCATATTATTATTATTATTATTATCACTATTATTATTATTATTATCAAGTAATTAAGTAAAGTATGAATATCTAAATTTAAAATTTTAAAACATAATTAATAAGGATAATTTCATATATTTTACCCTTAATATATTAAATTCTTGAATTATTTGTCAAGTCAAAGAAACAAGTAAAAAAGGAATTGAGAGGATTCCCTTTTTTTTTCATTTTACTTGATCCTTGTACTAAAAATAAAATTTTCTTGAGAGAATAGTCTTTTTTCTTCTTCTTTTTTTTTTTCATTTTTCTTGACCCTTGTACTAAAAATAAAATTTTCTTTTTGCATATTATTTTAGCAAATAAAGAAAGATTTATTATTTTATTTCAATATTACTCTTATCATTAAGTAACTATACAACATAATAGTTGTCATCATATACTTTCAAATTATAATTATCGAGATAAATAAACCAACTCCTATTAAATAGCTTCTTATTAATATGAGTACCAAATCAACAAATGTAAAATAAAATGAAATGGATAGAATGCAAATTTATTTTTTACATTTTAGTAAAATTTGTGCAACTTTGAAGTTATAGTCTCATTTTCAATCAGAGCATTTATTATTTTTTTAATAATATATAAACAATTACACATATATACGTACCATTCAATATATAATTATATATGACTATACGTACTACTTTAAATAAAACATATACTATAATAGTATAATATATATATATATATATATATATATATATATTTATATACTAATTTATAAAACATATACACATTTATACGCTAAATATATACGCTTATAGAAGATATATACACATATATACGCACC
>NW_025884776.1:0-1234 GCF_002878395.1 Capsicum annuum
TTGTGTCCAGGAAACCAAATGGGTACACTCTAAGGCGAAGAATGTGGAAGGGTATAAATTGTGGTACTCGGGGAGCATGAGACATATGAATGGGGTAGGTATCGTAGTAGATGAAGATCTTAGGGGGCAAGTGGTGGAGGTTAAGCAGGTTAATGATAGGTTAAATGTCAATTAAATTGGTCATTGGAGGATCTACGTTGAACGTTATTAGTGCTTATGCTCCGCAAGCAAGGTTGGATGATGAGGAGAAGAAGAGCTTTTGGAAGGTTTTGGATGAGGTGGTAAGAGGGGTTTCGAGCACTGAGAAGCTTGTCGTTGGAGAAAATTTCAATGGTCATGTTGGGTCTTTATCGGAAGGTTATAATAATGTGCACGGCGGTTTCGGTTTCAAGAAGCAGAATGTAGAAGGAGTTTCACTTTTAGATTTTGTTAGAGCTTTTGGGTTGTGGGTAGCGAATTCGAGTTTCTCTAAGAAGGGAACACCTTATTACCTTTAGTAATTTGGTGGCCGAGACACAAATAGATTTTTTTTGCTCCTTAGAAAGGGGGATAAAACATTATGTAAATACTGTAAAGTTATACCTAGCGAGAATCTCTCGACCCAACATAAGTTGTTCGTGATGGACTTGGTAATCAAAAAGGAAAGAGAAGGGGTGTGGAGGATCGGCCCAGAATTAACTGGGGTAGTTTGACTTTGGCCAATGCCGTGGAAATAGGGAAGAAGTTGGCGACTATGGGGAATTGGGAAAGTGAAGAGGATGTGGATAGTATGTCGGAGACGACTGCCAGTTGGATTGGGGAGACCACTAGAGAGGTGTTGGGTATCTCGAGAGGCCGATCTGGCAAATACCGGGGGGGACTGGTGGTGGAACGAATAAGTTATAAGGAAGGTGGAGTCTAAGAAGGTAGCCTATGCTAAGTTGGTTGTAAGCAAGGATGACGAGGAGAGGCGAACAAATAGGAAATAGTATAAGTTAGCTAGGAGAGAGGCTAAGTTAGAGGTTACGGCGGCTAAGACAACGATTTTTGAGAGCTTGTATGCGGCTTTAGAGGAGAAAAATGGGGATAAGAGGTTGTACAAGCTTGGCAAGGCCAGGGAGTGAAGGGCGCGTGACCTTAACCAAGTGAAGTTCATCAAGGGGGAGGATGACAAAGTGTTGGTTGAGGATGCCCTCATTAGGAAGAGGTGGCAATCCTATTTTCATATACTTTTGAATGATGAGGGAGACAAAGA
>NW_025884777.1:0-2247 GCF_002878395.1 Capsicum annuum
CTATTCAGGACCCTTCTGAAAAATGGAATTTTACTTTCAGTTCTTGGCCCTCTTAAAAATATTATTTTACTTTTGTTCAGGACCCTTCTGAAAAATGGGACTTTAGTTTATTTTCAGGACCCTCCTGAAAAGTAGGATATTACTTTCTGTTCGAGACCCCCCCGAAAAGTGGGAATTTACTTTTTATTCAGGTCCCTCTTCAAAAATGAGACTTTACATTCTGTTTAGGACTCTTCTGAAATATGGGACTTTACTTTTTCTTCAGGACCCTCTTGAAAAATGGGAATTTACATTCTGTTCGTAACCCTCTTAAAAAAAAGGAATTTACTTTCTGTTCTAGAGCCTCCTAAAAAATGGGACATTGCTTTCTGTTCAGGACCCTATAAAAAAATAAGAATTTACTCTTTGTTCAGGACCCTCCTGGAAAATGGGAATTTACTTTCTGTTCAGGACCCTCCCTAAAAAATGGAATTTAACTTTCTGTTCAGGCCCCTCCTGAAAAATAGGACTTTACTTTTCGTTCAAGACTCACCTAAAAAATGGGAAGCTACTTTACGCTCAGTTCCCTCCTGAAAAATGGGATATTACTTTTTGTTCAGGACCCTCCAGAAAAATGGGACTTTACTTTTTGTTTAGGACCATCCTAAAAAATGGAATTTTAAATTCTGTTCAGGACCTTCCTGAAAAATGGGATTTTACTTTCTATTTCGGACCCTTCTGAAAAATTAGACTTTTGTTTCTGTTCAGGACCCTTCTGAAAAATGAGAATTTACTTTCTGTACAGGACCCTCCTAAAAATGGGACTTTACTTCCTGTTTAGGACCCTTCTGAAAAATGGGTTAGTAATTTTTATTCAGGACCCTCCTGAAAAATGGGATTTTACTTTCTGTTTACGACCATCCTAAAAAATGGAATTTTACTTCTGTTTATGACACTCTTGAAAAATGGGATTTTACTTTCTGTTCTGGACCCAACTGAAAAATGAGATTTTATTTTCTGTTCAGAACCCTACTGAAAAATGTTATATTACTTTTTGCTTAGGACCCTCCTGAAAAGTGGTAATTTACTTTTTGTTCAGGACCTTACAGAAAAATGGAATTTTACTTTTCTATTGGACAATCCTGAAAAATGGAATTTTACTTTCTATTCAGGACCTTTCTGAAAAATGGAATTTTACTTTCAGTTCTGGGCCCTCCTAAAAAATAGGATTTTACTTTTGTTCAGGACCCTCCAGAAAAATGAGACTTTAGTTTTTGTTCAGGACCCTCCTGAAAAGTGAGATATTACTTTTTGTTCAGGACCCTCCTGAAAAGTAGAAATTTACTTTTTGTTCAGGTCCCACTTAAAAAATGGGACTTTACTTTCTGTGTAGGACTCTCCTGAAATATGAGACTTTACTTTTTCTTCAGGACCCTCCTGAAAAATGGGAATTTACTTTCTGTTTAAGAGCCTCCTGGAAAATGGGAATTTACTTTCTATTCAAGACCCTCCTGAAAAATGGGAATTTACTTTCTGTACAGAACCATCCTGAAAATGGGATATTATTTTCTGTTCAGTACCCTCCTAAAAAATAAAACTTTACTTTCTGTTCAGGACCTTTCGCAAAAATGGGACTTTAGTTTCTGTTCAGGACCCTCGTGAAAAATGGGAATTTACTTTCTGTACAGGACTCCTCTAAAAATGGGACTATACTTTCTATTCAGGACCCTCCTGAAAAAAGGGATATTACTTTTTGTTTAGGAACCTCTTGAAAAATGGGATTTTACTTTCTATTTACGACCATCCTAAAAAATGGAATTTTACTTCTGTTCAGGACCCTCCTAAAAAATAGGATTTTACTTTCAGTTCAGGACCCTCCTGAAAAATGAGATTTTACTTTCTGTTCAAAACCCTACTGAAAAATGAGATTTTAATATTTGCTCAGGACCCTCCTGAAAAATGGTACTTTACTTTTTTTTCTGGACCCTCCTGAAAAATGAAATTTTACTTTTTGTTCCGAACCTTACAAAAAAATGGAATTTTACTTTTCTATTGGACAATCCTGAAAAATGGAATTTTACTTTCAGTTCTGGGCCCTCCAAAAAAATAGGATTTAACTTTTATGCAGGACCCTCCAGAATAATGAGACTTTAGTTTATATTCAGGACCCTCCTGAAAAGTAGGATATTACTTTTTGTTCAGGACCCTCCTGAAAAGTGGAAATTTACTTTTTGTTCAGGTCCCTCTTCAAAAATGGGACTTTACTTT
>NW_025884778.1:0-4180 GCF_002878395.1 Capsicum annuum
CTTATGGTTTTGGGGGTGGGCCTAGGGTCAAGGTGTGTTGTGGGTCAAAAATTGACTGGGGGCATGCCAGGGTGGTTAGTGATCATCCCAGTGTGATCCATTTAATATTTCATGGCCATTTGGATGGATAAACGGGCAAAACGGCATGAACGGGGCATTTTTTGGGCAAAATCAGTGAGCTATAGCCCACGGTGTTGGGGGTAGGCCTGGGGTCCAGGCATGCTGTGGGCCAAAAATTGATAAAGGCGTGCCAGAGAGGTTGATGATCATCCCAGTATGGTCCGTTTAGTTTTTCGTGGCTATTTGGGTGGACAAATAGGCGAAATGTGTGAATGGGCCATTTATGGTCCAAATCTGTGTGTTATAGCCTAAAGTTTTGGGGGTGGACCCGGGGTCCGGGCGTGTTGTGGGCCGAAAACCGACCGAGGCATGACAGGGAGGTTGGGGATCATCCTAGAGTTGTCTGTTTAATTTTTCGTGCCCATTTGGATGGACAAACAGGCAGAACAGTTCGAACGGGACAGTTTCCAATAAAATTTGTATTCTACAGCCCACAGTTTCGAGGGTGGGCCGGGCGTGCTATAGGCTGAAAATAACCGGGGCATGGCAGGGAGGTTAGGGATCGTCCCAGTATGGTCCATTAATTTTTCGTGGCTATTTGGGTACAAAATACAGGTGAAACAGCACAAACGGGGCATGTTCAGGCCAAATTGGTGTGCAATAGCCATTGGTTTCTGTGGTGGGCTCGTGGTAAGGGCGTGCTGTGGGCCGAAAATCGACCAGGGCATGCCAGGGAGGTTAGGGATCACCTCAATATTGTCCGTTTAGTTTTTGATGGGTATTTGGGTGGATAAACGGGTAAAACAACGCGAATGGAGAATTTTTGAGCTAAATCAGTGAGCTATGGCCAACGGTTTCAGGGGTGGGTTCGGGGTCCAGGCGTGTTGTGGGCTAAAAATCAACCGAGACATGCCAGGGAGGTTGGTGAACATCCCAGTGTGGTCCGTTTAATTTCTTATGGCTATTTGGGTTGAAACCCGGTGAAATGACACTAACAGGGTATTTTTGGGCCAAATCAGTGTACTATAACCCACAGTTTTAGGGTGCGCTCGGGGTCCAGGCGTGTTGTGGGATAAAAATCGACCGGGGCCTGCTAGGGAGTTGGGGATCATCCCAGTGTGGTTCATTTAATTTTTCGTGATCATTTGGGTGGATAAACGAGCAAAATGGCGCGAATGAGGTGTTTTTGGGCCAAATCAGTGTGCTATAACCCACGGTTTTGGGGATGGGCCCATAGTTCGAGCGTACTGTTGACTCAAAATAGACAAGGGCATGCCAGGGAGGTTGGGGATCATCCCAGTGTGGTCTGTTTAAATTTTTGTGGCCATATGAGTGGACAAACAGGCAAAACAGGGCATTTTAGGGCCAAATTAGTGAGCTATATTCAACGGTTTTGGAGGTGGGCCCGAGGTTCGAGTGTGCTGTAGGCCAAAAGTTGATTGGGGCATGCCAGGAAGGTTGGGGATCATCTCATTTTGGTCCGTTTAATTTTTTGGGTCCATTTGGGTGGACAAACGGGAAAAACGGTGCAAACAGGGCTTTTTTGGGCCAAATTGATGTGCTATTGCCAATGGTTTTGGGGGTGGGCCTAGGATCTGGGCGTCTTGTAGGCCGAAAATCTACTGAAGTGTGCCAGGGAGGTTCGGGATCATCCCAGTGTGGTCCGTTTAATTTATCGTGGCCATATGGATAGAAAAACGGGCGAAACGGCATGAACGGGGAGTTTTTCGGCTAAATCGGTGTGCTATAGCCCACTGTTTTGGGGGTAGGCTGAGGTACGGGTGTACTGTGTGCCGAAAATCGATCGAGGCATACCAGGAAGGTTGGGAGTCATCCCAGTGTGGTCCATTTAATTTTTCATGGCCATTTGGGTGGACAAACGGGAGAAATGGTGCAAAAGGGGAATTTTCAGGCCAAGTCGGTGAGCTATAGACCACGGTTTCAGGGGTGGGCTCGGGATCTAGACATGTTGTGGGCTGAAAATCGATCGAGGTGTGCCAGGGAGGTTGGTGATCATCCGAGTGTAGTTCGTTTAATTTTTCATGGGCATTAGGGTAGACAAACCTGCGAAATGGGACTAACGGGGCATTTTCAGGCAAAATCGGCGTGCTATAGCCCACGATTTTAGGGGTGAGAACGAGGTCCAAGCGTGCTGTCGGCCGAAAATCAACCGAGGCATACCAGGGAGGTTGGGGATCATCCCAGTGTGGTCAATTTAATTTTTTTGTGGCCATATGGGTGGACAAACGAGCGAAACGGCGCGAATGGGGCATTTTCAGGCTAATATGGTGTGCTATAGCCCACAATTTCGGAGTTAGGCCTAGGGTCCGGGCGTGCTGTGGGCCAAAAATCAATCAGGGCATGCCAAGGAGGTTGGGGATCATCCCAGTGTGGTTCGTTTACTTTTTCGTGGCCATTTGGGTGGACAAACGGACAAAACGGTGTGAATGGGATATTTTTGCGCCAAATCGGGGAGCTATAGCCCACATTTTTGGAGGTAGGCCTGGGGTCCAGGCGTGCTGTGGGCAAAAATTTGACCAGGGCATGCCAGGGAGGTTGGTGATTATCTCAGTGTGGTCCGTTTAATTTTTCATGACTATTTTGGTGGAGAAACGGACGAAACAATGCGAATGGGGCATTTTTGGTCTAAATCGGTGTGCTATAACCCATGATTAAGGGGGTGGGCCCGGGGTCTGGGCGTTTTGTGGGTCAAAAATCAATCGAGGAGTGTCAGGGAGGTTAGGCATCATTCCAGTGTGGTATGTTTAATTTTTTGTTGCAATTTGGATGGACAAATGGGTGAAACAACCCCAATGTGGCATTTTAAAGACAAATCGGAGTTCTATAGCCCACTATTTTGGAGGGGGGCCTAGGGTCCAGGCGTGATATGGGCTAAAAATCAACCGGAGTGTGCCAGGGAGGTTAGGATTGTCCCAGTGTGGTCCGTTTAATTTTTCGTTGCTATTTGGGTGGACAAACGGCCTAAACAACGCGAACAGGGCATTTTTGGGCCAAATCGGTGTGCTATAGCCCACGGTTTTGGGGGTGGCCCGGGGTTCGAGTATGTTATGGGCCAAAAATTAATTGGGTCATGCCAGGGAGGTTGGGGATCGTGTCAGTATGGTCCATTTAATATTTCGTGGCTATTTGGGTGGACAAACAAGCAAAACAACATGATCTGGCTATTTTTAGGCCAAATCGGTGAACTATGTAGCCCATGGTTTTGGGGTTGGGCCCAGAGTCCAAGTGTGCTGTGGGCCAAAAATTGGCCGCGTTATGCTAGGGAGGTTGGTGATCATCCCAGTATGGTCCGTTTAATTTTTCGTGTCTATTTGGGTATACAAACAGGTAAAACGGTACGAATGAGGACTTTTGGGGAAAAATCAGAGTGCTACTGCCCTCGGTTTCGGGGATAGGCTCGGGGTCCGGGCGTGCTGTGGGCCAAAAATCAACCGGGGCATGCCAGGGAGGTTGGGGATCCTCCCAGTGTGGTCCGTTTAATTTTTTGGGGCCTTTGAATGGACAAACGGGCAAAACAACGCGAACGGGGCATTTTTTATCCACATCAACGTGCGATAGCCCATGATTTCGGGGGTGGCCCAGGGTTTGAGCATGCTGTGGGCCAAAAATCAACTAGAGTCTGCCAGGGAGGTTAGGGATCATCCCAGTATGGTCTGTTTAATTTTTTGTGGCCATTTGGGTGGACAAACAAGGGAAAAGGCACGAATGTGGCATTTTCGAGCTAAATCAGTGTCAAATAGCCAACGGTTTTGGGGGTAGGCCTCGGGTCTGGGTGTGATATGGACTAAAAATCAATCGGGGTATGCCAGGGAGGTTGGGGATCATCCCAGTGTTGTTCGTTTAATTTTTTGTGGCCATTTGGGTTGATAAACGGGCAAAACTGCGCAAATGAGGCATTTTCGAGACAAATCGGTGTGCTATAGCCCACAGTTTTTGGGGTGGGCCGGGGTCTGGGCGTTCTGTTGGCCAAAAACTGATCGAGACGTGCCATGGAAGTTGGGGATCATCCTAGTGTGGTCCATTTAATTTTTTGTGGCCATTTGGGTGGATAAACGGGCGAAACGGCACGAACGAGGCATTTTCGGGCTTAATCGTTGTG
>NW_025884779.1:0-3066 GCF_002878395.1 Capsicum annuum
TATAGTATACATAGATGATATACTATTATATACAAAGACCAAAGAAGAACATTTAAAATTATTAGAACAATTTACGGATATAATAGAAAAATCAGGAATAAGTTTAAGTGAAAAAAAGATAAAATTATGAAAAATCAGATAGAATTTTTAGGAATACAAATAGATAAAAGTGGACTAAAAATGTAACAACATATAGTACAAAAAATAATAAATTCAAAAGAAGAATTAGATACAAAAAAGAAATTACAATCATTTTTAGGGTTAGTAAACCAAGTAAGAGAATATATACCAAAATTAGCAGAAAATCTAAAGCCCTTACAAAAAAAATTAAAAAGGATGTAGAATATAATTATAACGAAGAAGATAAAAAACAAGTTCAGAAAATAAAAATACTTTGTAAAGAATTACCAAAATTACAATTTCTAGATGAAAATAGAAAATTTATATATATAGTAGAAGCAGATGCTAGTGAATATAGCTATGGAGGAGTACTTAAATATAGATATGAAGAAGAAAAATTAGAACACCATTATAGATACTACTAGGGTACGTTTGATGAAACAGAAATAAAATGGGAAATAATTAGAAAAGAATTATGCTCATTATATAAATGTTTATTAGCATTTGAGCCATATATTGTATATAACAAGTTTATTGTACGAATAGATAATACATAGGTACGTTGGTGACTAACAAAGAAAATACAAAATTTAGTTACAACAAAAGAAATTCGGAGACTAGTCTTGAATATATTAAATTTCACATTTATAATTGAAGTAATTAGTACTAAAAAAATGTTATTGCAGATTACATATCATGACAAAGCTACACAGACTGATATAATAGAAGAGGATACTCTAGAAAAGATATTCAACATCCTAACTACGCTTTCAATGAAAGTGGACAGTATGGGTAATGAAATAGAAAAGCTAAAGACTAATGCAGTTAAACTGAAGTCTATAGCTACAAATCAGCTAACTCAGCAGTGTGCAGAGCCAAGTCGATCAGAAGACATTAAAATTCCAGAGCTAGAAGGAGACGTTGGGACACTCCGTAAAACCCATAACGTTTATCAATCTACAATTGCAGGTACAAACAAATGAGTTATTGGACAAAGATACCAGAATATGAACTTAAATAAGACATTTGAAAAACCATTTACACCAAAAATACAAAAAAACCTCTTGAACATACCCTCACAAATTATCGTATATCGTGATAGTCTGAAACAAGATAAAAAAGTCTATACAGCCCAAAAATACATAGAAAATATCTACCGAGTACAAACTTTTCTAAACCTTAACCCCAGAGCTACAGATATCAAAGAACCCAAAACAAACTATATAACCCAAAGATTACAAGGTCACAACAAGCTAATTGGACTACCCAAAACTAACCCAAGACTTCATGAGTTGAAGAACAAATACTCTCTCTTGTCCACAATAAATATTTTGCTTATTTATTAAAAAACAGGTATATTTCAATGGAAAAATCTATGGAGGAACAAAGCTTTGAATTATCAAAACTACCACAACAAGTATATTTATTTACTATTATGAATAGCTAAATTGATAAATTCCTAACAATCATGATATGATAAAATAAGTTCATGTTAGTTTCTTTATAGTAGAATTATTCGAAAAATAGCATGTTAAGAAATTTATTAGCAAAGTGGAAAAAGGAGAAAACTCTCTAAGAACTATGCCATCCTAAAGGTGAAACCGGTGGGGCAAGAAAGCCGTGATAGGAGAGTAACCAAAGTAGATGCGCTGTTTAAGGGAAAAGTATCCAGATTACCATGCTAATAGTGACCGAAAAATATGTTATTTAAGAATAATCTAGTATATAGCAATCTAAACCGATCATATTTTGTTATGTGCATGATTGAAGGGAATATTTTTAAAATAGCAATTTTATGGAAAATGGATAATTATTTATCTGATGAAATGATAGATAAATTTAAAATACTCATTTTATATGTACTTAAGGATATAGAAATAGTAGATATAAGAAAAATTATATTGAAAAAAAATATTTGATAGATATTTTATGACTAGAATTAATTATATACCACACCTACTGAACTACTCTTATAAATACTTACATGCCAAACCCGCACACTAACTATGATAAATTATGTATATTTAGAATTTTGAAAAAAAGATATGAGAAACACACAATTATTAGAAAAACAAATAAAACCAAATTTAGACAAATACATGAAAACTAAAGATGTAAAATATATAGAATTCCTTAGTGAAAATATGTAAGAACTACTTAGACTAAAACAAACAACTGAAAAATATTATGAAAAAGCATTTAACAGAAGATATTAAAATACTTTTTTTTTTTTTATATATATACTTAGAGATATAGAAATTATGGACATAAAGAAAATAATATGGGAAAAATTACAAGATTATGAAGAGGAAGAATTATTAAACAGTATAGAAAACTTACACATATATTATGAACAACAATATTATTTAGATTTAGATGGATATTATACAGACTAAAAATTTCAAGATATATTAAAAAAATTAGAGCAAACCAAGAATACCTACATAAAGAAATTAATTATAAAAAAAAAATTAGAGAAATAATGAAAAATCTAATAGTAAAATTAAAATGGATAGACGAAACCTTAAAAAATCTAGAAAAAAGCAAAGATAAAAGTTTAGATAGTTTAAAAAATTCATTAAAAAGAGAACAAGAAGAAATAGTTAGTAGCATAAATAACCTCAAACAAGATATTAAATATAGTACAAATAGAAAAGATTATTATACATTTACTTTAGAATAAAATGATAAAGTACGAATATCTAAAATTTTAGAAACAAGAAATAGAAGAAATAAGATTAACAGAAAATCTTATAAAAACAAATTTAATTGAATACTTTAAAACAAAAGATATAGAATATTTAGAATATCTTAAAAATAATATAAAATATTTACAAAAACTAAGAGCAAAAACTAAAGAATATTATAGCAAAGCATTTACTCAACTACCATTTAATCACCCCCAAAATATGAATATCAGTAAAATTGAATATATTAATAAAATAT
>NW_025884780.1:0-2445 GCF_002878395.1 Capsicum annuum
GTAAAAAGTGATAAATAAGAACAAATTGTAATAGTATTTGGGATCTAATATTCCTTTTATAACTTCCTTTAAAGAATAAGGAATACAACAAAACGATAAAATAGCTTTAGGGTTAGTGTGTCATTTTCAAGGATCATGTTGGTAACACAAGAAAGAGTAGTGGAAGGATCAATTTCTAAATTCGGCTCAATTTCTATTCTTTTTAGTCAATTAAAACAATTTATCTTTTCATATTAGTAATAATTTAAATTTAAAATTTTCTTTTTATTCTTACTGAAATATTTTATGACAACATATTTAATGTGATCTCATAAGTAATCTGGGAGAGTAGGATGTACGTAAACTTTACTGCTATATTTTTCGGTAGAAAAGCCATATCAAAATAGGTTTGAATGAGATGCTATAATTTATAGTTACACAAATATCTACTTCCTTCGTTTCAAAATAATTAATCTCTTGCTAAAAATATTTGTTTCAATTTAGTTGTCTCATTTTTGAAATCAAAAGACTTTTATTCTTCAAACACTATCCTTATCATTAAATGACTACACAAAGTACATAAAGTCAAATTTATATTTTCAAATCATAATTAATAAGATTGATTTGATAAAATAAGCTCCTAATAAATATTTTCTTAAGAGGAGTACCAAGTCAATAACGATCAACTATTTTTTTTTTTTTTTTAAAATGATTTGTTTTATATATCCAATTTCAAAAGTTTTTTTCTTAAATAATGTGAACAGTCAAACACCAATCATATAAATTGTTGCTATAAAGGGACTGATAGAGCTTATTCTCTTTTAGTTTTTAGCTAAATTTTGTTGAAACATTATCATGTGATCTTTCTTTGTGCTACTACGCACTCCCCTTTTACTTTAATTATTAAAAGGACATGCAATTAGGAAGTTCGTTTGTCATTATTGATATATGATTGGACTTAACCTAGAAATGGTGGTGCAACTCCTCCAAAATACTGATGTCTAAGTACTTTTCATAATTTAATGTTGTTAATTAATTATCCACAGGTTATATTTTAACAAAAAGAATACTACTTATGAAGTTAATCAATTAGTATCATGTGAATTTTTTGATGATAATGGTCTGTTTAGATTTTTTATTTTATTTTTTAAAAAAAGTAAAAACTATTGCTCAAGTTTCTCATGTTTAATTATAAAATTTATTCACTTATTGACTTCAAATTAGCACATACACCTTTTTAAGCAACCGCCAGGAGATTGATGGGATGAGTGAGATTCCATCAATAATTAAATATTTTGAATTTAACTATTTAACTTGGAAATTAAAAACCTTTGTAAGGTAGCACTTCTCCTTCTTAATTAATACCTACAAGGCACAATTTAGATTAATCTGGCCAGTGAATGCTAAATACCAGACTATTACTATAAGAAAAAGTGAAGGAGCAGAGAACTAGTATGAAAATGACATATTAGCCCGGCCATAAATCTAATGAGTTAAAAATTGAAAGAGGTTTGAAGGTGATTATGGAAAAATTAAAAAGAGTATTGAAAGAGTAAACTTAAATAATTCGAAGTATATTAAATAAATTGAATAACTTGAATGAATTGAACAATTGAAAGATCAAATAAATGATAACTGAATTGAAAAATATCACAAAGATTTCAAAAGAAATAGTTTTTTTTGGGTAACACTAGAAAGAGAAAGCTAAGACGGAATGTGTTGTTTTTGAGATAAATCGATGAGTGAAGATAAACACGATCAGAGGTTTTTACCGAGACCCTTAGCAAAACTTCATATATAAAAAATATAATGATTAAACACATAATCAAATAATGAAAAAAATCTCAAAAATTATAGAAAAAAAATGAGATTGTAATAGGAGAAAAATATAATCCGAATGAATGAATCTTCAAATTAAAAAAAAAAAATGGAAGGGAAAAGGGGATTTATGATGGTTGGTGATTGATGAGGATATCGAGAACCAAGTCAGTAGGATTGTTCCATACATTGTGAATCAGAAAGTCGAAAAGTGTTACTTTATATTGATTTTTTAAATCTATATAAGAAGATCAGTTACTTGTCACTATTCTGATATGAGACTCTTAACATAAGATCAATCTTTTATCTCTTTAATATGAATTTAACTTCTTTTTCTCTTCCTACGACAATAATAAGACGAAGCTTTGGAGTTTGATTATTCGTCTTTTTCTAATAATATGAACTTGAACTCCTTTTTCAAAAATGATAATATGGACATTGTGATAAAAAAAAAATCTATGGGTGGAAAAAAATGTATATTCAGAATGACAGAGAAAAACTAAGGAGTACTAGAACTGTAAATTTAGAAGGTTAGAAATATTTTTGAGATACGATTTTTTAAACACTACCATTTACGTATCCTTGAATAATTCTTAATTGAAAACATTATGATTGATTAAATTTTTAAAAGAAGGTAAAAATAAAAAT
>NW_025884781.1:0-1809 GCF_002878395.1 Capsicum annuum
TCATCACTGAGATTAGGAAACTTCTCCTTTTGAAATTCAGGAATTTTGAAGATGGGATTTGTTATAGGATTGGGATTTGAAGTTCCTTTCTCAGGAGCGGGAGGATTGAAAGGAAGTACCGAATTTTTGGTACCTTCTATTTGTCTGGAAATAGTGTGAAGAACCTGGTTGGTATAGTTGTTTTGTTCAACTATCCTGTCAAGGTCTCTATTGATAGGAGTAGAGAGAGGTCGATCATGCTTCTTCTTGAAGGGAGAAGCATTGAGGACTTCGTTTGAATGAGGGATTTTTATCCCTTCTAGAGGAGGGGTAATAGATTCAATTATCTTGTTACTTTGGGTATACCATTTATTAATGATAACATTGAGAGACTCATTTTGATTTTCCATTCTTCCTGTGAGTTCAAACCATCAAAAGAATTCAATGTCACAGCGGAGTCTCTTCATATCGGCTAACCATAGCCGACCAAACTCTTTTTGTTGCTCCTTAGAGTAGGTACTGGTGTACCATTTTCTTTTTAGAGCATCTTGGGGTTGGTACCATCGAGCTTCGAGAGCCTTAAGGTCAGGTGTGTATTCCTCGTCAGTTTTAATGACGAGAAGACTAGGATCAGTCCTGATTTTTTAACGGGATACAGAAGGGGGAGGTTCCATATCTGAGGCTGTAGGACTGCCTGGATTGTAAAGATTCTCAGGATCTAGGGGTTCTTGATAATAGACCTTTGGGATGGGACCAGAGAAGTCGACTCCTCTGACTTTGCCTTTGTTATTATCGTGATCATCATCACTTCCCTCCCGGGTTTTAGAGATAGAAGCTCGGTGCGAGACAGATCGCCGAAAGGAGGAATTTCGGGGAGTGTCGAAGCCGAGGAATTTTAAATCAATCGAGCCATCAGGATGTTGAATAACTCATTGTATTTGAGACTTTTTGGGATATGACCGAATAGGTTGGGTGATGGCATCAAAGTGCCATTCATTATTATGGATGACCTCTTCCCAAACCAAGGGTTTAGGGACAAAGACATTGGATCGGTCTTTGTTGGCTTCCATAAGGGTAGTAACACCCCTAGGGCTAGTAAATCTAGCTTGGGGTGCTAAAGTTGTACCCATTAGGCGATAGTATACCCTGTATATTATCGCAATTTCTCTAGTATTGTCCTTACTATTCATGTTTTTTGTCTTAACATTAAGTGTTAAAACATCCATGATGTTAGGATCATTAATATCCACTGAGAAATTAGGGTAACAGTTGAAGTATACCGGGCCGTCGGCTAGGTTACTTTGGATTACTCCTAAGAGAGAGTCGTCAAAATTTAATAGACGAGCATCTCGTAGGATAGCACAGACAGGGATGTCTAGGCCCTGTCTAAAGAGTGGCTTAATTGCCACCTGAACAAGCCCGATATGCAGATAATGAAATTGACTCTTGTATCGGTTAATATCTAAATCATTTAGAAGTTGAAGAATTTCCAAAGAATTATTGATAGCAACTGTAGACTCAGAGGTCTTAATATTATGTTTTTTGAAAAAATTAAATTTTCCGATTTGGTAAATCGTACTAAATGACTCTTCCGGAATACTCCAGTTTTGGAGATTGTTCTCGATATTAGCAATCTGGGTTGCTTTGGAAGAGAGATTAACAGTATTTTTGGTATGAACGTTTGAATTCATGGTTGAAAATACTGTCTAGAGACTGATAGGAAAAGCAAGCAATTAATCATAAAGAAATAGAAGAAAAGTATCATCTAAGATTTTACTTATAACAAATTATATCAACACATCAAAGGCTTATGGAATCTTAACAAGTTTT
>NW_025884782.1:0-2837 GCF_002878395.1 Capsicum annuum
GATGAAAATAACAACATATAGAGCATCCACAGAATAAATCTAATCAAACATAAGTTTCTCATTCCATTTTAATATTAAAAAAAAGTTCAAATTTTCCAAATAGCTTCTTAGTTAAACCAAATTTAAATAAGCAAATAAATTAAAAGTCTGTGATTTAATGAACTATCTTTTAGAAAGTTACCCAAACTTCCACATAATAGTCATGACATTCACAAAATAAAATAGAAGAAATGCTGCAACGTTTAGTTAACAAAAGTAAAGAAAAAAAAATAATAATCATCCACTTTGTATGAATGGCATTCTTATACTAACAAGCAAAAGAACGAATAAAAAAAAAGTAACATAATTGAAATAGAACCTATATAATAAGGAATGGATATCTCATAATAATCGACTTTATATATACTAAACCATGCATGAAATCATTTAAAAACTTCATTCATGCCTTGATTCACAGTAAAATTTATAAAATAATAATACAAGATTGGATAAAAACCTGTGTGAGAAACTAATCAAATATAAAAGCAAAGCCATCATCACCGGAATCTCGAAATTGAGGCCGAACTCCAACTCTAACTCCCCTTTAAAGATACTTTTATCTGATGTTTTGATTTTCACTCCCTGTTGATTTTTTTTTCCTCAGTGTCTGATGTAGTTTTAGATAATCGAATAATGTACTAGAAAATAATCTGTTCTCCCTTTCTTTTCTTTTTTTGTTCTGTAGAAGAGTCCTTAAATAGGGGTGTGTTTGGGGGGGGGGGGGGGCGAAAGGGGGGGAGTAGTTATCTATTAGGATTGGGTTATTTGAATTTTGAAAATAATATAATAATTACTTTTTTTAAAAAAAATAGAAGATAAAAATAATAAATAAAAATAATAATAAATATAATAATAACTAATTATTTTATGTTTAAAAAATATAATAAAATTTATAAATAGTCAAAAATAAATAAAATAATATTAAAACTACTAATTTATTTACTAAAATTTTATAAAAGAAAAAAATATTTTTAATTGTGATACTATATATATTTTAAAAAAATTAGAATAAGAAGATAAACAAAATATATAAAAATTAACCTTATTTAGTTATTTATTATTTAAATTTAAAATTTATTAAAATAAAATTAATATTTAAATAATATTATAACAAATATAAATATTTAATAGTGAAAATAAGTAAAAATTCAAGGAGGATCAAAAATCACATGTCTACATTTTTGTCCCTTTTTGTGTGAAATATCGGAGAGTTTTCATACAAAGAAGTAGACAAGATATGATTTTTGATCATCTAATTATTTGAAAACTAAGGATAAAATAAAACTAAATTAAAATAAAAGGAAAAATGTGACCGAGCCCTTGTTTTGGACATCCTACCTATCCCGGGTTATAAGGGAATCAGGTCACAAGTAGTTCAGAGGTAACATGGTGAGAGAAAGAGTAAAAAGTCGAATGAGATTCCGTCAAGTTTTCAGTTAACGACTTCTGCCTTTTACATTCAAATAACTAACAAAAATAAAAAAAATGAAATGAAAGTTGCAATCTCTAGAATCTTGATTCAAATTTTCATGACTTGAACTTGAAAATTCACCCTATTCTTCAGGCGGGCTCCTGACTTGTTATTTCTCTCACCCTGTTCTTCAAGCGGGTTCCTGAACTTTTTTTTTTCACCCTGTTCTTCAGGTGGACTCCTGGACTTAAATTTCTTCACCCTGTTCTTCAGGCGGGCTCCTGAACTTGCAGCTGAAAATGTTCATCCTATTCTTCAGGCGGGCTCCTGGACTTCTTTTTTCTTCACCCTGTTCTTCAGGCGGGCTCCTGGACTCACAAGTAAATAGTGAAACAGAAAAATAACATCCCATTCTTCAAGAGGTTCCTGAGCAAAAAGTAAATTCCCATTCTTCAAGAGGGTCCTGAGCAGAAAGTAAATTCCCATTCTTCAGGAGGGTCTTGTTCAAAAGTAAATTCCCATTCTTCAGGAGGGTCCTGTTCAAAAAGTAAATTCTCATTCTTCAGGAGGGTCCTGTTCAAAAAGTAAATTCTCATTCTTCAGGAGGGTCCTATCCCATTTTTCAAGAGGGTCCTGAGCATAAAATAAATTTTCATTCTTCAGGAGGGTCCTGAGCATAAAATAAATTCTCATTCTTCAGGAGGGTCCTAAGCATAAAATAAATTTCCATTCTTCAAGAGGGTCCTGGCCCATTCTTCAGGAGGGTCCTGAGCATAAAATAAATTTCCATTCTTCAGGAGGGTTCTGACCATAAAATAAATTCCCATTCTTCAGGAGGGTCCTGCCCCATTCTTCAAGAGGGTCCTATTCAAACGTAAATTCCCATTCTTCAGGAGGGTCCTGTTCAAAAGTAAATTTCCATTTTTCAGGAGGGTCCTGTGCAAAAATAAATTCCCATTCTTCAGGAGGGTCCTATGCAAAAATAAATTCCAGTAAATACGAACAAAATTTTGCCTCAATTTGCATTAGTAAATTTTGCGAGTGTCATCAGATCACAACTTTTGAAAAGTACAGTAAAGAGTGTGAATCAAAGATCTGCTAAAGAAATGCGTCTCGTCAGAGTAAAACTGATGACCAAAATTAGGAAATGTATCTCCTAAGAGTTAAATTGAAAGACTCGACTAGAAAGTGCTTCTTCTAAGAGTGAAGGTTCAGTTAGGAAGTGCTTCACCTAACAAATTCAAACTGACTTATTCAAACTAGGAAGTGCGTCTCCTAGGGGTTGAATGAAATGACTCGACTAGAAAGTGCGTTTTCTAGGAGTGAATATTCAAGTTAGGAAGTGTTTCACCTAACAAATGAAAACTGACTTATTCAGATTAGGAAG
>NW_025884783.1:0-2473 GCF_002878395.1 Capsicum annuum
CTGGAGATCATCCAAGTGTGGTCCGTTTAATTTTTCGTGGCCATTTGGGTGGACAAACGGGTGAAACTGAGCGAACGGGGCATTTTTGGGCCAAATTGGTGTGCTATAGCTCACGATTTTGAGGGTGGGACTGAGGTACGAGCATCCTATGCACCAAAAATCAATTGAGGCCTGCCTGGGGGGTTGGGTATCATCCCAGTGTGGTCCGTTTAACTTTTTGTGGCCATTTGGGGGGATAAATGGACGGAACAGTGCGAACGGGGCATTTCCGGACCAAATCGGAGTGGTATAGCCTACGGTTTTGGTTGTGGGCCCGATATCCCATCATACTTTGAGCCAAAAATCTATCAGGACATTCTAGGAAGGTTAGGGATCGTCCAGTGTGGTCCGTTTAATTTTTCATGGCCATTCAGATGGACAAACGGGCGAAACGGTGCGATCAGGGCATTTTCAGGCCAAATCAGTGTGTTAAAGCTAGCGGTTTCAAGGGTGGGCCCGGGGTCTGAGCCAGCTGTGGGTTAAAAGTTAAATAGGGCATGTCAGGGAGGTTGGGGATCATCCCATTGTGGTCCGTTTATTTTTTTGTGGTTATTTGAGGGGACAAATGGGAGAAACGGTGCGAATGGGGCATCTTTGGGCCAAATAATGTGCTAAGCCCACGACTTTATGGGTGGGCCTGGGGTCTGAGTGTGCTGTGGGCCAAAAATCGATCGAGTCATGCCAGGGAGGTTGGGGATCGTCCAAATCAGTGTGTTATAGCCTACGATTTTGGGGGTTGGCCAGGGGTCCAGGTGAGCTATGGGGCAAAAATTGATCAAGGTATGCCAGCGAGGTGTAGGGTCATCCTAGTGTGGTCTGTTTAATTTTTTTTGGCATTTGGGTGGATAAACGGTGCAAATCGAGCATTTTTGGGCCAAATTGATGTGCTATAGTCCACAATTTTAGGGTTGCTCCCAGGGTTCGAGCGTGCTGTGGTACGAAAATCAAGCGAGGCATACCAGGGTGGTTGGGGATCCACCCAGTGTGGTCCGTTTATATTTTTTGTGGCCATTTGGGTGGACAAATGGGTGAAACAATGCGAACGAGGAATTTTTGGTATAAATCGGTGTGCTATAGCCCACTGTTTCAGGGGTGGGCCAGGGGTCCGAGCGTGTTGTGGGCCAATAATTTACAGGGGTGTGCCAGGGAGGTTGGGGCTCGACCCAGTACGGTCCTTTTTAATTTTTGTGGCCATTTGGGTGCATAAAAAAGCAAAATGGCGCGAACGGGGCATTTTCGGGCCAAATCATTGGGCTATAGCCCACAGTATTGGGCGTGGGCCTGGGGCCGGGCATGCTATGGGCCAAAAATCAATCGGGGTGTACCAGGGAGGTTTCGGGTAGTCCTAGTATGGTCTGTTTAATTCTTCATGGTTATTTGGGTGGAAAAATGGACGAAACGGCACGAACGGGGCATTTTCGGGCTAAATTGGTGTGCTATAGCCCACGGTTTTAAGAATGGGCCATAGGTACAGGGGTGCTATTCACCGAAAATCAACCTAGGCATGCCTGGGGGTTTGAGGATCATCCCAGTGTGGTCCGTTTAACTTTTCGTGGCCATTTGGGTGGACAAACGGACGAAACGGTACGAACGGAGCATTTTCGAGCCTAATCGGTGTGCTATAGGCCATGGTTTTGGGGTGGGGCCCGGGGTTCGAGCGTGTTGTAGGTCAAAAATTAATCGAGCCGTGGCAGGGAGGTTGGGGATCATCCCAGTATGGTTGTTTTAATTTTTTGCGGCCATTTGGATGGATAAACGGGCGAAACGATAGGAACGGGGAATTTTTAGGCTAAATCGGTGGGCTATAGCCCACAGTTTTGGGGGTGAGTTCGGGGTCCGGGCTGGCTGTGGGCCAAAAATAAACCGAGGCATGCTAGGGAGGTTGGGTATCATCCTAGTGTGGTCCGTTTAGTTTTTTTGTGGACATTTGGATGGACAAACGGATAAAATGATGCGAATGTTGCATTTTCGGGCCTAATAGGTGTGCAATTGCCCATGGTTTCATGGGTGAGACCGGGGTCCATGCGTGCTGTGGGTCGAAAGTCGACTGGGGCATGCCAGGGAGGATGGGGATAATCCCACTGTGGTCTGTTTAATTAGTTGTGGCCATTTGTATGGACAAACGGGAGAAACGGAGCATTTTGAGCCAAATCGGTGTACTATATCCCACAGTTTTGGGGGTGAGCTGGGGTCCGAGCGTGCTGTGGGTCAAAATTCGATCAGGGCGTGCCAGGGAGACTGGAGATCATCCAAGTGTGGTCCGTTTAATTTTTCGTGGCCATTTGGGTTGACAAACGGGCGAAACTGCGCGAACGGGGCATTTTTGAGCCAAATTGGTGTGCTATTGCCCACGGTTTTGAGGGTGGTCCCATGGTACGGGTATGCTATGCACCAAAAATCAATCGAGGCTTCCCTGGGGGGTTGGGGATCATCC
>NW_025884784.1:0-4173 GCF_002878395.1 Capsicum annuum
ACGTGTAACGTTTGATTATTTAAAATTAAATAATTTTATTTATTGCAGAAATTTTTAATGAAGTGTAAAAATTTAAATCACTTTTCAAAGATTTTTCACTCTTTAATATAATAATGTGAACATAAACATATTTTTTAGTGTAAGCACATAAATATGAACATAAATATTTATTAGGAGAGATTTTTGGAAATTATTAAAGTATAATTAAAAATAAATTACAAGGAAGAGAAGATTTAAAAAAAAAAAAACTAATGAGAATTCTCTTGCGCACTTGGCTATTTCCTTTTTTTAGTGGTTGAACTTGAGATTATTCCTAATTTAAATTTTGTATCGGGTCTTGAATTTATTTTTTAATCAAATTAATCTCTAAATATTAGTAGGTCTCTAGATAAAAAATACCAATGTGTTCAATTTTACTATCCTAATTAACAAATAGTAAGACAATGTCCATGAAATTTTGAATGTTTTTTTTTTTCTTCGTAGGAGCATTCTATTAGGATTTGTATTGGGATTCTCAGGTCATACATTTTCATAGGCATAATCAATAGTTGATAATGGATTCTCCATTATTAAAATATTTTCATGTTTCACTTTCAGTTTCAAGTCGCCTAATATTTATTACAGGCAAACAAATAAAAACAATAGAACTGTTTGAAGGTATAATAAGTAGTATGTGAAACATTGATTGACGTGAGGTACACGTGCATTGCACGTCTGGTAAAACTAGTACAATTGAATAATCAAAAAATTGATATAATAATAATAATAATAATAATAATAATTTTGTAAATAATTGATTAAAATCAAACTACAAACATCTATCAAATCTTTCATGTGAAAATGAAGTTTAAAGACTCAAATATCAAGAGAAGATTTGAGCAAAGATTATATAAATCTGATTTAGATTTTATGTGATAAAGTCAGTTATGACATGCCTAAATAGAACTCAATCCTCTATTTGTCTTTTTCTACCAAAAGAATAAATACAGATGTTCTTTAACAAAATCATTAAAAATTCAAAAATTATGCATATTATATTGTACCCTATGCATCAAGAATTGTACTTTCATTTAATCAAAAAAGAAAACTAGAGTCATAATGGTTTTACGTTTAATGAATCTTACCATTTTTTTTATAGTGGCAAAGAATGTGAGTTATATCTTTTGTCCTTTTCTTTATTACATAGGTACTATCAAATGAATCTAAATCGTCCGATCATAAAAATTTGACTTGCTTAATTAGCCGGTTATATTAGCAACCAATTAATTAGGTAACCGGTCATCTTTTTCACCTATATATTGCCCAATCTTCTGGTTTATTTTCATCCTTCTCATTGTAAATAAAATCTAGGTTAAAAAAATTTGATTGTGTTTTAAAAAATGAAAAAGGAATTAGCCTTTCAAGAAGCTGCTTCAACCAAGTTGAAAACAATGGAGCATTTGATCAAGTTAGTAGATAAGGAATCGGTGGTTCAGGTGGATTGTCATGAGATAACTGATTTTTCTGTTGCAAAATTGAATAAGGCTAATGCTGTGGTGGGACGGACTGGTCATGCTAGGTTCCGTTGTGGTCCTATTCAGGTTTAGACAGGCTGAATCTAAGGCTCAGGTTTAGGTTCATGATTCACTTACTTCGTTATCTCTTTATCGTATGGTTATATGGAGAAAGAGAGAGCACTGGCATCAATGTCGTTGTCTGTAGTGGCGCTAGTGGTGATGCCGGTACAGACAGGGTTAACACTTGGCTTCAGGGTGCCAAGTGTTAATGTTGTTGCTGGTGGTGCTGGTGATATGAAATGGAAAGATGATTTTGGTAGCATGAAGAATGGGATAAGATCTTCTTCCTTCCTTTCGTTTATTACAGGCTAAGTGAGTGGAAGTATCGTGAATATTGCTCCTCCTTCTTCTTCTTCTCCCACTCCGTTGCTTCCAATGGCACAAGCTGTTTCCGCAGAAAAATAGTCATCTGCCACTGGAAAAAGATGTTGTGAGCAAGACCAATCTGGTGATGGTTCTAGCGAAAAAAGGTTAGTTTTTCTATTTGTCGTCTTTGATGCTATTTTGTTTTCTCTATTTTTGTTCACATTTATTGCGTTTCTAAAAACATCAGGAATGCTTACGGTAGATTTTTGTGGTTGGAACTTTGTATAGATTTCGCATATGGAGGAAGTTTTAGTCATTGTATAGCCTTTTTTTTTTTGGAAATCCCAAAATGACTCGTAGTCGCTAGTTATCAAATATGTATTGTGTAAACTTGCTCATGTATGATGGTTTATAAATTATAAAAGAGATATGAATCATACTAGGCTAGTTCATGAGATGAGCATGACTGCTACACCAACACATCCACCTTTGCAGATTGAAATGTACATTTATTTATTATTAATAAATGCAAACATTTTTGATTTATTTATTTTTATGTTTTTTTTTTCAAACGGGAAAGTTTTCCTAGGAAAGTAATAAGAACTCCAGTAATAAGTTTAAAAATTACTGATATACCAGCAGATGAGTGTTCATGGAAGAAGTATGGTCAGGAGCTGATTAAGGGTTCACCACACCCACGGTAATGACAACGCATCAATCAAAACGGTTAATTTTGATATATATCACGTAAAATGAACGGATCAAATCTAATATAAAAATTATTTTATTTTTTAATTCAGGGTCTATTACAAGTGTACCAGTTTCCTTGGATGCCCAACAAGAAGCATGTGGAGAGGGCTATGGATGATCCTATGATGTTAATTGTGACCTATGAAGAGGAACATCGTCATAAGCAAGTCGCGATAAAAGGGCACACTTCTCAAATGATGTCTTTTGGGTCAGCAGAAGAGAAGGAGTGAACTGAAAGAGGGTGAGGTCGGGGGAAGGGAGGACAAGAAAAAGGTTATTTGAATGATAAGTATCGTGTATTTTCAACTCGTCCGAGTAACCACGAAAGTGGAAAATACAGCATATCTTAGGGAAGAGTTGGATAAAGTTACGAGGGAAATTATAGTTGAAATAGATAAGAGGTTAGGAGTAGATAATAGTAATTGTGGGATTGGACTTGTTATATACTAGAGAAAGATTTTAGGGGTTGAAACAGAAAAAAAAGAGTTTCGCAATATTTGACTCCATGTGCAAAAGGTTTTTAATAGGCGTTTAGATATTACTACCATGTGCAAAAGGTTTTTAATGGGCGTTTAGATATGAATATGATGATACTCTATAAATAATAGGTGTAGTTTATTATATCTCCTTTTTAATATAACTAGTTTAGCCTCATGTGCGTCGCATGTGTAACTTCTAATTATTTAAAATTAGACGATTTTATCTATTACGAAGACTTTTTAATGAAGTGCAAAAAGTCCAAAACATATATTTTATTATAAGTACATATATATTTTACCAGCAAAAGTTTTAAGTAGTTAATGGATTTAATATATTGTAGTTTAGATTTATACACATTTTAAATCTTCTTAAAGTCAAATTTAATTGATTTAGAATTCTTAAACTAATGAAAAAGTATTAGTTGTCATTAATTTTGATGGCTTCTAATAAGAAAAATGTTTTATCATAAATATATTTAATTAAATTTCAACTCTTAAATATTAACAAAAAATAGTGAAAAGATAATTTTGTCTAAAGCAATGACTTTTAATGAAGGAAAAAAAGTTCAAACAATATTTTTAAGGCCCTTCACACTTTTAATATTAATCGCACGTGCTTCGCATGTTTAACGTTTGATTATTTAAAACTAAATGAGTTTATCTATTGCGAAGATTTTTTATAAAGTGTAAAAGTTTAAATCACTTTTCAAAAATCTTTTACACTTTAATATAACAATGTAAAAATAAATATATACACATATATATTTTGCCACCAAAAGTTCTAGTGAATCTATTATACCTATCAAATCCGCACACCCCCCTACAAATGGTATCAGAGCACAGCAAGTTAAACAGTGCGGAAGAGATATATGTTAGAGTTAGAGTTAGAGTTAGATTTATAATAAATTAATTATGCGAAGACCATTTAAAAATAGAGAAGCTTTTAGAAAAATTAAAAAATCGTTAATTAGTAATTATTCAGAATATATAAGTCTAAATAAAACAAAAGAAAATCCACAAAAACTAGCCTATTTAATTACATTAATATCTAGTATTGAATCAAAATTAATAACACATTTAAA
>NW_025884785.1:0-4206 GCF_002878395.1 Capsicum annuum
TAACTCTTGATGTTTTAAATTAACTTGACGTCCTATATAAGGTCCACTTAAATTTTTCAAAAGTATTATTTAAACTAAGAGAAAGTGGTTTGTTAACCCCCCCCCCCCCAACCTTTACCTCAAATCCTAACTACACACTCAACTTTTAAAGGTGACCTATTATCCCCTTGAACTATTTTAAAGTGAAATTATTATCTCCCTGAACTATTTTAAAGTGGAATTATTAAACCCACCAAAACTGACAACCAGTCATTGCAAATATGGTGTGATGCACGCGCCGTTACGTCATGCCACGCCATTGCCACGTCATTTTTTATTTTTTTACTCTAAAAAAAATAATAATCTAACAGTATTATTTTTCTTTCTTCTTCTTTTTCTTCTTCTTTATTTCTTCTTCTTCAATTCTTCTTCTTCTTCAATGGCACTCAAGAACCCATCAATGGCAATTATTATTTTTCTTTCTTCTTCTTCAATTCTTCTTCTTCATTTCTTCTTTTTTCAACTCTTCTTCTTCAATGGCATTTCTTCATCAATAGCCTCCAAGAACTCATCAATGGCATTCAAGATTAATTTATCATCTTCATCATCTCCTCATTCAAGAATTCAAGTTCTTAAATTTTTTCAAGTTAATTCGGGTTTAATGGCATTTCTTCTTCAATAGTATCCAAGAACTAAGCAATGGCATTCAAGATTAATTTATCATCTTCCTCATTCAAGAATTCAAGTTCTTAATGTTTTTCAAGTTTTTTGAATCGAAGTTCTTAGTTCAAGTGAGAACTCATTAATGACATTTCTTCTTCTCCTTCTTCTTCTTCTTCAATGTCATCCAAGAACTCGAATTATGTGAGAATGTTGAATCAAAAAAGTCGAATGCCATTGATTACGTGAAGCTGAATCGAATGTTGAATCGAATTACGTGAAATTCATCATAAAAAAAAAAAGTCAACGGAATTTTGAATTTTCCGGCGTCGTCACTGTTCATCGGCATTTCACCATTGAAGCTGCACCATTGAATGCATTGAAGAAGAAGAATAGAAGAAGAATAGAAGAAGAAGAAGAAAAAGAAGAAGAAGGAGAAGAAGAAGCCATTGAAGAAGAAGAATAGAAGAAGAAGCCAATATTTATTAAGAAAAAATAATAATTATTAAAAATAATGACGTGACAATAAAAAAATAATGATTTTAAAGTGAAAAAAAGTCAACTGACGCGCTTATGGGCGCGTGTAGTCACATCCAGTGACACGTCAGCAACTGAGGGGTAATAAATTCGGTAAAAATAAGTTCAGGGGAATAATAGGTCAGATTAAAAGGTTGAGTGTGTAGTTGGGATTTCGACTAAAAGTTGGGGGGGTAACAGACCATTTTCTCTTTAAACTAATTTTGCTATGTCACTTCTAATTAGTTGTTGTAAGTCATTTAAGACATTTTGTAACACCCCGTACTTAATTACGTGCATTAGCCATGGTTACTTGTGTTGGAGTAAATGTATTGATCATAAGTTAGGTATATATGAGTTTAAGTATGAGTATTGATTATTTTGAGATGGTTTCAAGTGTATAGTTTGATTATATGTGTATAGGAATCGACTTTATTTATACCGGAATTTGCTCGTCGAAGTTTCTATGCGAAGTTTATCGAGTTAGCTTTCCAACGATATAAAGATTTCTGAAAACAGATGAGTATCGGATATAAGCGAGCATGTTCGAAACTTGAAAACGGTGGACGCAATGAACAGTAAATGTGCAGAAATTTTCTGCACACAAAAGTACTGCAGCCAAACAGATTTTTGGGTCGACTTTAAACGATCATAACTCCTTGTAAAAAAAGAACTGTGTGAGATGCTATATATCGATGAGAAGCCCTAAGAGTCTTCTTTCTAATGCAATTGGTTTCACCCAAATCCAGTATCGGAGCAAAGAGTTATGGTCGATTTACTTTAGCCTATCAAAACAGTCCACCATGGACAGATTCGGATTTACTTAAATTTTAAGGGCAATATGGTCATTTTCTATCACCTCATGGACGAAAATTGGTCATTATATACATATACTTAGCCTCATATCCATCATTTATCATCCAAATTATTGAAGAATAAGAAACTCTAGCCTAAGTTCAACTCCAATTATCTTGTGATTCAACCGTAGAAAATCCAAATTGATTCCGTAGTTGTGTTCATCGTCTCGAGGGATTCGAGAAGCACCCCTTATTTGTGCCAACAGGACTTCGAAATCAAAAGGACCATTTTATGGTAAGGATGTAAATTATGTTGGTGTTATTTATATGGATATTTATATATATATGCATGTGAGCATAAGAAGTATGTTATTTGATTATTGTTAGGTGGTTGGAGGTTCGGGAGGAGGAGGTAATGGCGAATGATAATTGTAAAGAATAAAATGAACGAATGTATACCGTTCCACAAATGTGTTTGAATTCAAGAACCCAATTCAGATTAATGATAATGTACATGATCCTAAAAGTGTTTATGAAGTGTGGTTCACTTCTATTATGATTTATTCACTTGCGTCTAATTTTCTTGATCCCCCATATCACATATGATTATTTACAGCTTTACATACTCAGTACATATTTCGTACTGACGTCCCTTACGGGGGACCTGCATTTTATGCTGCAGGCACAGGTGCTTCAGCTCATTCACAGCATAGATAGGAGCCAGGTCATACAACTATTGTTGGTGAGCTCCAGTTTGCTTCGGAGCTTTCCGAGTCGGTCCCTTATGTTTTGTTATTGTACAGGAGTCATGTGTGGGCGGAGGTTTGTCCCGACCCTAGTTATGTCATGTATATCCTAGAGGCTTTGTAGACATAAGGAAGGGTAAAGTCATGGAAGTTCATATAGTGATGTTATATTTGTACATGTGGTGGCCCCGACGGCCAAGTATTATATATATATATATATATATTTGTGCGTGTTGTACTGATACAGGTAATTAGACCCTTCTATATGCAACGAAGTGCTGTCCAAATTTTTGGTGACATGTAAGTGAAAGTACAGGTATCTGAACGGGTTCTCCCGGGCCTTCTCGGCTTCGGGTGCCAGTCCGGCCCGATGGGATTTTGGGGCGTGACACATTTATTCTTCGCTGCTTCAGTCGTGATTTTACTATATCACCCCTAATTAATTATTACGGTCATTTAAGCATTGTGCCACAGAAGTTGAAATAGAAAAAATATTATAAATCACAATGGTCAAAAATTTAAATTATTTAAAAAATATAATTGGCTATCATCGACACAAAACTTTGGACAAAAAGAGTAGCATATATTATTCAAAAATTACATAAAAATTATTATAAATTATAATGATTAACAACTTAAAATATCTAAAAACAATTTAATATGTCATATATTTCAAAAAAAATACATGAAAATTACTAGAAATCGGAATAATTAACAACTTAAAAAAATTAAAAGATATAAAATATTTGGTCGACTCTTGAAATTATATTAACGTCACTGAAATCGGAATAGAAGAAAAGTATTATAAATTATAATAATTAAAAACTTAAATTATTTTTAAAATATAATTGACTATCAATGCCACAAAAATTTGGACAAGAAAAGTAACGTATACTAATTTAAAAATTACATAAAAAATATTATAAACTACAATAGTTAACAACTTAAATTATCTAAATACATATTAAAATAACATATGTTGAACTAATGCTAGATTCTGAATAAATCCTAGAAAACATATGCAATTCTTTTATTAAAAAGACTTATTTAAATATATCAAAATTTTAAAAATAAATAAATATCTTAATGTTGGGCCTGTGCTAACACGGGTCATGCTCTTCTAATATATATATATATATATATAGTAGAATTTTTCCTATATATTTTAAAAATTTATAGTAACATTTTAGAAACCACCAATTTGATGAAAATATAGCATAAGTGACGAAAAATAAACAGGGCAAAATGCACAGATGGCAAGTTGGATAAGATTTTGTGAAAAATAACTTTCAGCCATGTGGCATTTTATAACTGGAAATATTAATATTTCACAAATGGCTAAGTTAAAATAATTATTAATATGAATTAAAAAAGAAAATGGGTTGGTGAGAAGATATATATCCATATCTATAATGTATAATCTATAATCTACATATATAATATAATAATAATAATATATTGAAAGTGTGAAAACCTTTAGAAAAGTGATTTGAACTTTTTGCCCTTTA
>NW_025884786.1:0-3603 GCF_002878395.1 Capsicum annuum
TGATTTCCTCTTTAATTTTAATACTTACATCCGTTTTAAACTTCCTCAACTTCTGTTTGATAGGAGGGAACGCGGGATCAGTTGCCAATTTGTGAGCCACTAATTCTGTGCTTAAACCAGGCATATCATTATAAGACCATGAAACATCCTTATAATCAATTAATACTTGAATCATTCCATCTTTTAGCTGTGACAAAACATGTACACTGATTTTAGTTTCCCTAACATCTTCTTGATCCCCTAGATTTATTGGCTCAGTCTCATTCAAATTAAGATTTGGTTTGTCTTCAAACTGTTTCAACTCTTTGCTTATTTCTTCTAGTGCTTCTCATCATATTCCCCATCCTGCTTCATTACATCTTGATTAGTTTAGATTTTAAGATCTGGCTGAAAATTCTGAATGCATGTCATGTCATTAGAATCAGCATAAAGAGAACTGTGTAAGAAAAGAAAAACAAAATATATTAGACACAAAACAAAAGGGACATTGCATTTCATTAAATAAAAAGATAGAAGGGTTTAAACACAGATGCCAACATAACATAAATGAACTAAAATCCAAATTATAGCCCTGAAATAACTCGGATAAACAGAAAGAAAAATAAAATAAACTACAAAAACTCCCTCCTGACGGGGAGAGGAGTGACTTCTCAATTATTGAGTCGGACAGCTGGACCTATGAATTGCACGTCTGCCATACTGGTACCTTCTCCTGCTTCGACCATATCAACTTCAATAAAAAGGTTCTGGAAGTCATCAACCAATTCAACTTCAAATTTCACATGCTTCGTGCACCGCTCTTAACAAATGATTCACTGAGTAGTGGCATTGGGTGAGGGAGTGACCACGTTTCCTTTTTCCTTTCCTTGGCTTTCTTCAGATCTTCAGCCGTAGGCTCAAATCCCAGACCAAACGTGCCCACATTCTCACTCGGATATATGGGATGAACTATACCGTGCAGAGACGCTCCCAAACCCTTTCCTGGCTCAAATCCATATTTTTAAAGTTCACTCACCATCATGATAGATACAGAAGACAATTGCGGTCCCGGTATAGCCTGTCATTCAAAGATACGATTCACTAGCACTGTATCAAAAATTTGATAGACGAATGTCTCATCTACGTTATTTGCTTCAATAAGAGACAAGGGAGAATCTTCGTAGGCTGACAAATCTCCTTCACCATGAATAACTACTTCTTGCCTGTCATGCTCAAACTTAATCATTTGGTGCAGTGTAGATGCAACCGCCTTGGCCTTGTGGATCCACGGCCTTCCCAACAACAGATTATAAGAGGAGTCTACATTCAATACTTGAAACTCTATGGCGAACTCAACAGGACCTATGGTCAACATTAGTTCTATTTTGCCAATGAAATTTGATTTTGCACCATCGAAAGCCCTAACACATACATTGTTGGGCCTGATCCTATCAGCACCAATATTCAATTTTTGCAAAGTAGAAATAGGGCAAATATTTGCACCTGAACCTCCATCAATCATAACATGAGTGACGTAGAAATCTTCACACTTCACTGTAATGTAAAGGCCCCGGTTATGCCCTGTACCTTCAACAGGCAACATTGTCAGAAAAGCTGGTTCGATTGACCTCAAAGATTTTTCCAACCATTTTCTCAAGTTGGTTGATTGTAATCTCCCTTGGAACATATGCTTCATTTAATAACTTCAGTAAAACATCACGATGCTCCTTGGAGTGCAACAACAAAGATAAAAGGGAAATTTGAGCAGGGGTTTTCTTCAACTGGTCTACTATTGAATACTCTGGCAATTTCATCTTTTTCAAAAATTCTTCGGCCTCTTCTTCGGTGATAGGCTTTTTGATAGATGACAGTCCACTCACCATTGGCTTGGACTTTCTTAAGCTTTCAGGCACGAAGCATCTTCCTGACCTAGTCAAACCTCCTACCTCATCTACATCTTCCATAACTTCTTTCCCGTGATAGGTCATCACAGTCCGCCTATAATTCTAGGGAACCCTTTTCGTATCAACTATCGGAGGTTGGGTCACTGGTTCGAGGACAATAGGCGCTGCCAGTGCTTCTTTCACCGTCAAGATGGGCTGACTCAGAGCTCCTACCACCGTCAACTTAGGTTTTTCCTGACTTGAATCAACATACCTTCTGGCGCCTTATACTGTGATCAGGGGTTTCTTTGTGCTTTCTTGGGCTTTATCTTCTCTCATTCCTTCCTGGCTTAATGACATTGCTTTTAAAGACTCTGCTATATTCACCGATTTCTCCTCAATGGTCTGTATCTTGACAATAGGCTTATAACCCCTCGAAGACTCTTTCCCGTCATATATCAATTCTAGTATATTGGCTTCAGCATGGGTTGGCAACGGATTCTAGTTAATGTTTGGACCCTCCGGGGCCTGGACCAGCATCTGATTGTGTCAATTAAATCTTGGACAGCTCTCTTTAAATGCCAGCATTTCTCGATATCATGGCCTGGCATATCAGAACAGTACGCACACCTTAAAGAATAATTGAGATTCCTCGGAGGTAGATTTGAAAGCCTTCCTTGAATTGGGTTTAAAACCTTCAACTTTCTCAACCTATCAAACAAGCTAGAATATGACTCACCAAGAGGTGTGAATTGATTTTTGACCGCCTTCTCCTTCTTATACTCGGGCCTAGGCTGAAAACTGGGCCTGAAGGGGTTTTGGTAATTTGGTGGAGCGAATGGGTGATTTTGTGGAGCTTGTGCGCGCCACTGCGGGTAAGAAGGGGTTTGGACATATGGCTGCACACTATATACTGGGTATGGGGGTGGCGGAATGGAATATAAAGGGTTTTGTGAAGGGTAGTAATGGTGGGGAGGAATATATGGAGCTTGGGCGTAGACTTGGGCTTGGGATTGGGGATAGGGGCGAGGTGGTCTTTTGGGATAGGAATGGGTTCCAGCTACGACAGTCGCCACATCCTCTTTCTTTTTTTTTTACCTCCAAATACGCCAGATCCACCTTGAACCACTTGTGTGGTAGCTTTTAATGTGGCAAAACTCACTATTCGGCCGGTCTTAATTCTGTCCTCTATCATCTTCCCCATTTTGAGGACTTTCATAAAAGACTTTCCCATTGCCAGAAGTAAATGTTGAAAATAGGTCTCATCCTGCGCCTGAATTAAAACTTCTACCAACTTACTTTCTTTCATTGGAGGCTTTACCCTGGCGGCCTGTTCACGCCACCTTATCGCGTATTCCCTAAAACCTTCAGTGCTCTTTTTCTTCATGTTGACCAAGGATTTTTCGTCTGGAATCAGGTTGATGTTATACTAAAAATTTTGAACAAATTCAGAAGCCAAATCATCCCAACTGTTCCATTTATCGATATCTTGATAGATAAACCATTCTGAGGCCAGATCAGAAAGACTCTCGCCGAAGAAGGCCATGAGCAGTTCTTCCTTTCCTCCTGCAGCCCTCAACTGGTTGCAATAACATCTTAAGTGTGCCACAGGATCACCGTGTCCTGCATACTTCTCGAACTTAGGCATCTTAAAACTGGGGGAAAGGTTGATGTCTGGGAACATGCAAAGATCCTTATAGGAAACACTCCTATAATCTCCGATTCCTTGCAAATTCCTCAT
>NW_025884787.1:0-1584 GCF_002878395.1 Capsicum annuum
ACCCCGTCTTTTTTCCTGTGATATCTCTGGACTGATTAAACCAATTTTTCAAAATTGGAAAGGTAAAGAGGGAGAATTTAAGATTCTAGAGTCTAAAGAAGAACAAAAAAGAAGAGAAGAGAAAAAAGAAAAGGACAAAACAAGGGGAACACCAGAAAGGAAAAAGCACGGCTAGCTGTAGCAGAAGCCTGGGATAACATTCTTTGTGCGCA
Organism: Capsicum annuum; assembly: GCF_002878395.1. Taxonomy (NCBI): domain Eukaryota; kingdom Viridiplantae; phylum Streptophyta; class Magnoliopsida; order Solanales; family Solanaceae; genus Capsicum; species Capsicum annuum. Next base: position 213 of record NW_025884787.1, read on the forward strand.
AATAATAAGTGGTTACATGTTAATAACTCAATCAATTCTTCAAAAATATGTTGTATTACTTTCATTGATAATAGCCAAAAATCTCGGGTGTATGTTATTCTTGCAACTTCCTGAATGGTTTGAGGATTGCAGGAATGGAATAGAGAAATGCATATTACATGTACTTATAATGGTGTTCAATTATCAGAAACAGAATTTCCACAAAATTGGTTGAGCGATGGGATTCAGATCAAAATTTTATTTCCTTTTTGTCTAAAACCTTGGCATATATCTAAACTGTATCCCTCCCGTGTAGAGCTGATGAAAAAGAAAAAACACAAAAATGATTTTTTGTTTTTTAACGGTTTTGGGAATGGAAGCTGAACTTCCTTTGGTTCTCCCCGAAAGTGCCCTTCCTTTTTTAAGCCCATTTTTAAGGAAATCGAAAATAAATTGGAAAATTTAAAAAGAAATATTTTATAACTTTTATAACTATAACTCGAAAAGTTTTAAAAGGAAAAACAAAATTATTTCAAAGAGTTTCAAAAGAAACCAAAAAATGGCTAGTAAAAAATATTCTATTTCTAAAAATAATAAAAAAAGAACTTTCAAACATAAATCCAATTGTATTGTTTAGATTCAAAGAAATATCTGAATCGAATGAAACGAAAAAAGAAAAAGATTATCTAATTAGTAATCAAATAATTAATGAATCATTTAGTAATATTGAATATGGAAATTGGCCAAATTCTTCACTGATAGAAACCAAAATGAAGGATTTGACTGATAGAACAAGTACAATAAAAAATCAAATAGAAATAATTACAAATGAGAAAAAGAAAGTAACTCCAGAAATAGACATTAGTCCTAAATCGCCAAAAAATATTTTCCAAATATTAAAAAAAAGAAATACTCTATTAATATGTCAATTCCATTATTTTAGAAAATTATTCATTCAAAGATTATACATCGATCTATTTTTATCTATCATTAATATTACAAGAATTAATACACAACTCCGTCTTAAATCAACAAAGAAATTGATTGAGAAATACATTTCCAATAATGAAATAAATCAAGAAAAAATTAATAATAAAAACAAAATTAACTTTATCTTTATTTCGACTATAAAAAAGTCACTTTATAATATTTATAATATTAGTAAGAAAACGTCATATAGTTTTTTTGATTTATCCTACTTGTCACAAGCATATGTATTTTGCAAATTATCACAAACCCAAGTTATTAATTTGTCAAAATTTAAATCTGTTCTTCAATATAACAGAACGTCTTTTTTCCTTAATACTTAAATAAAGGACTATTTTAGAACACTAGGAATATTTCATTCTGAATTAAAACATAAAAAACCTCAGAGTTATAGAATCAATCAATG
>NW_025884788.1:0-1542 GCF_002878395.1 Capsicum annuum
GGAATAAGTGTGTGGCATGTGAAAAAGTTAGTGTGGCATGTGGAAAGATGAGGGTGGCGTGTGAAAAAATGAGTAGGGCGTGTGTCTTTTGCATGTATCCAATGAAAAAATGAAAAGTGAGGTGTTGAGGTGGCATAGTGAGATGACAAAGATGCTATGTATTTAATTATTTTTAATTCTTTTTTTGGGAGAAATTATCAATTGAACAAAAGTATGGTAAGGTGAATAAAATAAATAAAAATAAAAATTAAACAAAAATAAAAAAAATAAAAATGATTAAAATATTTTGGGGAAAAGACAAAATTACGTGTCTACAATAAGTATCAAAGATCTTAATTGTCAGAGAAATTGATTTCAAAAAACTATATAATCCATCATAATTTGACTAATAATCAACAAACATGCAAATTCAAGGACATGGTCCCCTTTCTATTAACGTATTTTTTTACTTAGGGTTTATATATATAAATTTAAGGACACTTGAATTTTGGTTGTTGTGAATCTGTCTACAAAGCTTAAAATTTATTAGCACATTATTCCAAGTAATTATATATCCTAAAAAAAAATATTATTCAATGAAAAAATAAATGGAAAAATAGTAAAAGTTATTTATTTTCATATTTTAGTTCTAGAAAGTAAAAACATAGAATTGCTTATTAAAGAAAAAAGAAAAATCACTAGAAAATATTGCATAAAGGGTTTATCGTTTTTTTAATAAGCCATCATCTCGTGTTGTGGTGCCTTTGATGAGGGGGGTTAGAATTGACCCCTACCATACTAATTAAATTGAAAAGAACCTTGCTAAGGGTAGACTTGGACCTTACCCTGAATCAACATATCACATCTCTAAAAAATTCATTAAAAAAAAGAGCGACGAAGGAATAACCTACACAATCTCGTTCTCTATAAAAGCATATATACATCGACTTACAATGAAATTATATTTTTCTATTTCCTCTTCATATAAGGTAATTTTCGTTTAATATATGGAGGGGTGTATCTTTTCCCAAATTTTAAATATTAGGGGGTAAAGTGAAATTCACTCTAAAAGGTTTATCGACAAATATCATATAAAGAAATTATCGTTCCTTTTCAATATTTGAATTTGAAAGAGGGATTATTTTCGAAACTGTAAATATTATAAATGAGGACGGAAAAAATTCAAAACAAAAAAATGTTTGCTAAGGGTAGACGTAGACCGTAAACGATCTCTTTTCATTAAAACACACACGCAAGCTTAATACAAGATACATAAAGGATCGATGTGTCACAACTTATTTAATGTGTCAAATGGCTACTATAGGCCAAGAACACAACATTATAAGTTACCTTTTAAGAAGGCAACACTTTATTTAATTGTGTGTGACACTAAATTCATAATCAGACTTAATTACGCCCTGAAAATGTCTTCTTCAAGCAATTTTGCTTCGAGAGTTTCAACATCCTGAACCAAAATAGTTCCAGCATCATTAGGAATATTGTCAAATGCACATAGCTTAGTGCATAGGCACTTCCTTTGGAGTTTGCTACAATGACCATCTT
>NW_025884789.1:0-1125 GCF_002878395.1 Capsicum annuum
GAGACCAACCTGCTAATCTATATGGCCACCGATTAAAGCCTAATCTCTACGTAAAACTTAACGGCCACCGTTAAGTAAACAACCTTATATTAGTAAACAATCTTATAACCTTAACGACCACCGTTTGACCTTATAACCTTATATTATTAAACAACCTTATAACCTTAACGACCACCGTTTAACCTTATAACTAGCATTAAGTAAACAACCTTATATTAGTAAACAACCTTATAACCTTAATAGCCACCTTTTAACCTTATAACCTTATATTAGTAAACATCCTTATAACCTTAACGATCACCGTTTAACCTTATAACCAACATTAAGTAAACAACCTTATATTAGTAAACAACCTTATAACCTTAACAGCCATCGTTTAACCTTATAACCTTATAACCTTAACGGCCACCATTTAACCTTATAATCTTTTATTAGTAAATAGCCTTATAACCTTAACGGCCACCGTTTTACCTTATAACCTTATAACCTTAACGGCCTCCGTTTAACCTTATAACCACCATTAAGTAAACAACCTTATATTAGTAACCAATCTTATAACCTTAACGGCACCATTTAACTTTATAACCACCGTTAACAACTTTATATTAGTAAACAACCTTATAACCTTATAACCTTGACGACAACCGTTTAACCTTATAACCTTATATTAGTAAACAACTTTATTACCTTATAACCTTAATCTCTGCCAAATATCTCATATCGTAGAATGTAGTTCATTATAAACCACAATAATTAACAAGTTAAAATACTTTTTCAAAAATAGGTAAAAGTTCTATTCAACTCTCAAAATTTTATTGGTGCAGTATAAATTATCACAAAATAAAAAATTATCGAAATTAACTAAAACTAAATATTTAAAGTAAATCAATTATATTGTTTTAATTGACTTTTATATAAAAAAAAATCTTTTTATTTAATTATTTAATTTAGAAAATTTAAATTTTAAATTACTTTTTCCTTATATAGAAATACTAATATTTAAACTTAACTTTAAATATTTAAATTACAAAATTAATAAATTTAATTTAATAAAATAAATTTCTAATGAATATTTTCTGAGAATTTATGTTGGGTCAATATGTATCAAGTTAAAAAGAAATAAAG
>NW_025884790.1:0-1204 GCF_002878395.1 Capsicum annuum
AGAATCAGCTTAATTTCCTACAATTAGAAATAATGAGCCTTAATATTGTCGACACCATGAAATCGGTTAAAATAAAAGAAAAAATAAAAACTATTTCTTCCCAATTAATGCTTGACATCTGTGCTGATCATCCAAACGCTTTCTGGAATCGAAAGAAACATATTGTTTCTCTTCCTTATGAAGAAGATTTCAGCGAAAACAACATCCCTACCAAATCTCGACCCTGTCAAATGAATTCGCAATTGGTCGAATTCTGTAAAAAGGAGATAGATAGTCTCCTTCAAAAGGGACTTATTAAACCCTCTAAAGCTCCTTGGTCTTGTACTGCTTTTTATGTTAATAATGCTGCTGAGAAGGAAAGAGGTATTCCTCGGTTAGTGAACAATTATAAACCCCTGAATAAAGTTTTAAAATGGATTCGATATCCAATTCCCAATAAAAGGGATTTACTGTCTAGATTATATGACGCTAATATATTCTCTAAATTTGATCTCAAATCGGGTTATTGGCAGATTCAAATTGATAAAAATCATACTTATAGGACTGCTTTTAATGTCCCCTTTGGACAATACGAATGGAATGTTATGCCATTCGGATTAAAAAATGCTCCTTCTGAATTTCAAAAAATTATGAATGATATCTTTAATCCTTATATGGATTTTATCATTGTCTATATCGATGATATTCTAGTATTCTCAAAGACTCTTGAAAATCATTTTAAACATCTGCATATTTTTAAGCAAATCATTATTCAAAATGGTCTAGTCATTTCCAAACCAAAAATCAGTCTATTTCAAACTAGTATTCGATTTCTTGGTCATAATATTTCTCAAGGATCAATTGAGCCCATACAGCGAGTACTTGAATTCGCTACTAAATTCCCTGATGAAATTACTGACAAAAGGCAACTGCAGCGATTTCTTGGCAGTCTTAATTATATCTCTCCTTTCTATAAAAATTTGTCTTGAGATCTAGCCCCGCTTTATGATCGTCTGAAAAAAGATCATAAAACTCCGTGGACTAAAGCCCACACTGATTTGGTAAAATTAATCAAAACTCGAGTACAATCTCTTCCTTGCACTTCTCTGGCCAACCCTAATTGGTTGAAAATTATTGAAACTGATGCCTCTAATATCGGATATGGCGGAATACTTAAGCAAGTAAATCCCCATACAAATTCTGAATGTTTAATTCGATTCTATTC
>NW_025884791.1:0-1332 GCF_002878395.1 Capsicum annuum
TTAGCTAAAAATTAAAAATTTAAAATTATCTTACTATTAAGAAAATTATTTTTTTCAATGTCATAAAATATATTTAAATATTAAATAAAAGATAATAATACTAATCTATCTATATATATTATAAAGCAAAGGACGAAGCAACGAGAAGAAGCTACGTGGCAAAATGTTGAGAAGCCACATATCAATTTTTAAGGCAAAACTTAAGTGTCGTAATAAAAAATTTATAAAAAAAAATTAACAAACAAACAAAAACAAAAAAAGAAAGATTAAAAACCGTGCAAAAAAAAATAGTAGCAGCATCAACTAGAGAATGAGTCAAAGAAAAGAAGATAATTAAGAAAAAGAGAAATAATAAAATAAAATAATAAGGATAAAGAAGAGTAACAAATTGGTCATTTTTTATTTATTATTGATAACTGTAAAAAATATTTGGATAAATCTTATTGATTTCGAATATTTCTTTCAATTTAAATATATAGATTAGTTTAAAGAGTTTCAATTTAAAAAGAGAAACTCATGGTTAAAGAGTTCTAAATGGACTTATACTCTTTTATGTATTTATCTCTTTAAAAATTTAAATAACTACTATAAAAATATAATAATAATACTAATAATAAATAATCTTCTATATCTATATAAAAGCAAAATTAAAAGCAAGACAAGAAGCCACGTGACGAGTTATTGAGAAGCCACGTGGAAAATTTTAGGAAAAAAATTAATATTATTGTAATAAAATTTTAAAATTAAAATATATTAATTATTTGAATTTGAAAATGTATTATTCGTTTAAAAATAAAAAAAGTCAATAGCTTAAAAGTAGAAAAGTTTGACTAAAGAATCCTAAATAAACTCTTACTATTTCAAAAAAAAATTCTTTTATATACTATAAAATATATTTGAATACATTTAATTTAATAAATAATAATAATAAATAATAATAATAATAATAGAACGTAGTAAAATTGCTAACAAAAAAAAGTGTGTAGCAATAATATTAGTGTTGTGGTGATAATAATAATAATAATAACAGAAATTCAAATGGAAAAATAATTAAAATATTTAATGATAAATTTAATAAAATTGATATACTATTAATATAAATTAAATGATAAAAGATTAAAAAAAATATTTAGTTTGAATTTTTTTAAAGCTTTAAATTAAAACTATAAAGGGATAAAAGATATTTTTAGTGATATAAATTATTTAAATTATTCTTTAGATAAAGATAAAGTTTGTAGAATTGGTGTTAAATTTTTGAATTTTGAATTTCAAATGAAAGTTACATAGTCTTTTAAATATCGAAAACAAACTCTATATTAGATAAAGTTGAAT
>NW_025884792.1:0-3048 GCF_002878395.1 Capsicum annuum
GGAAAAAAACAATTCACTTATTGTTTCTTTCCATGCAAGAATGGCGCCATGTAACCTGTTAACAACTTCAAGCGTGTTGGTTTCAGATGTCAAGTTCAACGAACTGAACATTTCCTCAGCGGAGGTTGATTTTGCAGTCAGGATTCTATACAGGTCTTCCCCGAGGCTTGTCCTGCCAGACTGCAGGAATAAAAGGATCAAATCAAGCAACTTCTGCAAATTAAATACTCCATAACACAAAGGATATGAGTTATATACATCGATGGTGTAAAGTTAGCTTAATTTGTGATATTATGCCAGTTACCATATTCGGTGATAGATATTTATCAAGAGATCTACGGGTAATTACCTTATAAGTAACATGATTGTGAATATGTTATACGGTATCAGTACATAGAACTTAAACTCAAAAGCAAATAGCTTTAGTAAGAATTCTCTTGCCTTAGGAAGTGCATCCTTGATAACTGTTGGAACAGCCATTTCAGACAAGACATTTTCGTTTATAGGTTTTGCTGCCTTAAATATTTGATTCACCAATTTTTGCTGATTCAGTAATTTCTTTCTTTTGATGTCAGATAGCCCGGCTACTGGTATCTTGGGTGAAGGAAGACTCCACTTTGTGTTCTTTTCTTCTGCTCGACTACTCACTTCCGTATACCAAAACTTAGTATTACTCATTGAATCCAGAGTTTCCTATCGAGTTAAGAAAGAAACTTATGAGAAAGTGGACTAAGTCGATGCAGAAACTAAGTAGTCGAAATTATTAGGATTTATTCATTCCCAAAACAAAGCCAACACATAAGATAATCCAGAAAATACCAATACAACAAGATAAATTACAACATCAGAAGTAAAGAACCAACATCCAAATGATCAAATCAAGTCAACAACCAAAAAAACTCATCAAAATCTCATTTTTCAAAAGCTCCTAACAAAATCTAAGAATCCATACGAGTCAAATCCCAAAGCTCCCACTTGCACATGTCAGTCTCAGCGATATCATGAAGATAAATCCAGCACCTCTATTCCCCTCACCATAAAATTGAATCAATAACTAAAAAGTTTTTATTGTTTAATTATTATAGGGAAAGAAAACTTACATCATAGCCCTAACAGAGGAAAACACCAACATGAAGAAGCATGATAGCATGGATGACTTCAAGAAATGTTTGAACTTAGGAGTATTTCTATTGTACTTGTTAAGGAGTTTCTCCTTTGTTGAAGAGGAACTTGAGAAATAGCATGACGATTGTCTGTGGGGACTGAGTATGAGAAAGATGGATGGTTCTAGAGTCAAGAGAGGTAGGATATTTGTTAGTGTGAAATTACTACTTTACCCTTGGTCGTTCCTTGGCTTCACAATTTTATATAGTACTAGATAAGTATGCTTGTGCGTTGCACGGGCCCAACGCGTATAGTAAAATAAAATGAAGATGTAACAGTAAGGGACTATCTCGTTTGATTGGATCAATTGATGGAAATGATCCCAAATATAAATGTTGGCCGTTTTATTTTGACATTTATTACCTACAATACAATAAAATAGATATAAAAATATATTGTAATGTGCATGTTGTTCAACCATAGCCACAAGATATTCACATGGTAGTGAATGAATAGATATTTTTCTTTATAAAATATCAAAAATACCCTTAATTATTAAGATAGATGTGAAATTCCAAATCTACCCTTGGTCATTATCAACTCTCTTTTCTCTCTTTTTTTCTATTTCTACTATATAGTAGAATAGAAAAAAAAATATATATATATATATACATATATATATATATAAAACTATAACTACAATGCCGCTAAAGGTATGCATAGACATTGAATGACTTTATGACAGCGAGGCATAAGTTGTAAAGATGATAAAATATTTCTGATACTTTGATTTCTATCAACCTCTAGGTTAGGTTCCGACTGTCGGTCTCCATAAGTACATTTATCTTGTAACTCCAATAAAATCAATGTACAACCCAGCAACGTAGTAAAATGCAGAAATGTTCTTTAGTGAATGGTAACCCCGAAGAGAACATTTCTGAAATGCTAAAAGCCAAAATATGGGTTTTATGGGAGATTTAAGAAAACGTGTATCAATTACCGAAATCACATTTTCATTAGCTATACTTTCTCTTTTTGCCATGCTACCTTAATAAGATGATGCAGATGTTAGTTTCTAACAAAATTCTATTTCATAAATCAATGAGAGTAGCTCTATTTATAGGAACCTGCACCAAGAAAATGCAGCATATGTACATTTAGGAACTCTCAGCATCCCTTGTAAATGCAGGGAGCTTAGGAAATCTAACAGTCTTGATATATACATTTAGTTCTTTACACCAAAGAGCGAACACATACAGGCATTGTATCTAATTCTGTGAGCAGGTTCTGCGTTCGTGTCAAAACATCTCCGATTTCTCTCCCACCAAATAACCCAAACATTGCAAGCTGAAATGGCACGCAATAATATTTTGATCTCTCTATTAATTTTCTTTCTTGCAAGCTTTGTAACAGCTCTTTAACTGTCTTAGGCATCAGACAGAAATGTTCAGTTTCTGTAGCACCAAAAAATAATGATAGCTTTTTGTCAAAACACAATATGATACCTCTTCTGTTATTTCTCAAGAACCACATGATCATATTCAGGAAGTTTCCTTCTATGGTGCCGCACAAGTAAAGCTATTAACTGGAAGCTGACGAAGATGCCATCAGTTTTCACAATCTGAATGTTGTTCTGAGAAAATAAGGGAGATACCATACCTTAACCTCTGCGTCATTATAACCATGCAGATGGTCGCCATTCTACACAGTGAGTTAAGTTTGTCACAATAAATTACATGCTCCCAATAACTATTTCTCAAGGTAGATAAGAGAACTCATACAGATGAAATCAGATAATCATCAAACAATATCAATCAAAGAGGCCTCTGGATATCAATCCCTCTAAAGATGGCAATGGGGCAGTGCGAGGGAGTTGTTATGCCGGGCAGGTTAAACAATTTCTTTACAAAAAAATAGAGAGAGAAAGAAAAGCGGGGCTGATTG
>NW_025884793.1:0-1039 GCF_002878395.1 Capsicum annuum
CAGAGCCGGATTAAGAGCCTCCATTGCCTTTCAGGGGTCATGGAGCCGTAGAGGATCATTCTCGACTACCCTTCATTTCTTTCGCTCATATAACCTGACTATAACCATGCGAACAGGCATATAACATTTTTCACTCAGTAAGCAGCTCATAAACGTTGGAGTAATCATGGAACAGGTTACACTATTTTACGGAAGTTTGGATCTGAGCTTTCCGATTGACAATGATATGAAGGTCAAAGGACTAATAGTCCCACATCGTCAAGTGAAGAAGATAGAATAGCAACATACTTACCTGGACAGGGTCAATGGGCGATCAACAAGGCCCATGGCCTAGGTTGGTGACCTCCATTGCACTTTGGAGGGGTGGCAGCCTAAGGTCGGCCCAAGTGGCCGAGCCTACATCATAATTGCCTGCGTTCGCGCGGGCCCTACCCAATCCCAAGTCCAATTATTTTTATTGTCTCATTTATGATTTTATGAACTGCTTGAACAAATATTCTTTATAGTTTGCGTAAAAAGAAAGGAAAGAAGAATAAACTACATTATCTTATATTCGAGCAGGTAGACGGGTTTCTCTTCTGCAACATTCTTGTCCGTCTTTTATATACTATTCAAAAACTTAGCGCCTTTTCATATGCTATTTCTCTAGCGTTGTTAATGTTGTTTCACTAAATGAAGCTAAGAAACAGTACCAGTGAACAACTATTCATTATTTTTGTTACTCATTATGGAATTTCATCAGCAACTAACGTTTTAAAAAGGGAATGTTCATTCAAATAAACAATAAGATAGTTGTTGCCGCCTTCTTTTTTAAATTTTGCTGGTACTGTCATGTTGTTATCTGAATAACGTATGCAGTTGATGAAGAGAACACTGCTCGCCTTATGAGACTATGCATATGTAGAACACCTCTTTGATTTAAGGCGACCAGAAAAGAAGTCTGGTGGATGAGCCATGACCATGGGATAAGAGCCTGATTAACAGACTCCATAGCCGTCATGGAGCCATAGAGGATCATTCCGACTACCCTTCATTTCTT
>NW_025884794.1:0-1836 GCF_002878395.1 Capsicum annuum
AAAAAAAGAGGGGGGAGGGGAGGGAGAGCAGCTAGTAGGGGTGGGCGTTAGGATAGGGGAGTGAGTGTGGGTAAGAAAAAAAAAATTCTAAAGCAAATTTAATTTTTTTTTGGGGGGGGGGGGGGGGGACGGTGGGGGGGGGGGGGGGGTGTTAGAAAAAAGTTTAAATTTTTCTAAAAAAATTAAATATTTTTTGGAGGGGAGGTTGGTAAGAGGTGGAGGTCGGGGAAGGAACAGGGTAAGAAAAAAATTTGAAATAGTTTAAAAAAATAAATATTTTTTTGATATGAGGTGGTAGAGGTGGGGTGGTAAGGGATCGGGAGTCGGGGTAAGTGTGGGTGATTTTGAGAGTTACAGAACTTAGACTGAGGTTGAAAGAGAGTTTTAAAAAATATTTTCCTTAATTTTTGAAGGAATGTCATTTTTATTAAATTTAAAAAAAATAAATTGATTTGAAAAATATTTTTCAAAATATTTAAGTCAACCAAATATAAGAAAACTAAAAACCTAAAAAACAATTAACTAAAAGTAGTAATACAAGCTTAGCTTTATACCATCTCCGCTCCAAAATACTTGATCCATTTGTGTTTGGCAGGCCTCTTAAGGTGACAATAATTGAAAGTGTATTTTTACCTTTTTATCCTTATACCCTAATAATTAAGCTATAATTATGATAGAAATCAAGAAATATTTAATTGATGGCATGCACTTCTTACCACTTCAATAAATATAGCGGCTCATATTCACTCAGAAATTCAATAAAGAGAGTCAAAAAGGGAGAAAAGGGGTCAGATAGGTATTTAACATTTAGATTTAATAATAATCTTGAAACTGGAGAAAATTTGGCTATTAAGCTTGTTCAAGTTTTCAATTAGCAAATGACCTACTTCTATTTTCTCATTTGTCGGATTGATAATCGATCTGTCCATATATAGGTCCGATCGATAATCAATTTGTCGGATCGACAATCGATTTGTCGGATCAATAATCGATTTGTCTCAAAAATGTGTCACTTTCTCCCTCCAAAAAAAACTTTATAGTCTATTTAATTAAAAAGAAGACTTGAAAAGGCCATTTAACAAAAGATCCCTTGAAACTAGTATGATAATGTATTATTAGGAGTAAAATTGAAAAAAAATGTTTAAAATACTCTTGATTTTATAAAGGCAAAATGACTTAGTGAACTCCTGTACTAGGTCAGTTCTGCAAGTTGGACACTTCTACTTATATGTCTATCATCTGGATTTCTGAACCCACAAAAAAGCAACATTTTAAGCACTTTGACCGTTGACTTTGCCTATGTGGCATTAAAATGCTGACTAGGACAAGGAGAGTGATTACATTCGCCTAGGATGCGAGTGGAGGTCAATTTTTGGCCAATTTTATATTAAAATAATTTAAAAAAATTAAAACTTTTTTCAGTTTTAAATTTAAAAATATTTTAAAAATTTAAAAATAAAAAATAAAAAAAGCCCTCCCCCTCAAAGCCCCTCCCCTTGTCCAGCCACTCCCCCACCCCACCCCAGTCCCCATCCCATCCCCCCACCCCACCCCACCCAGCCACCCCGACCCCACCCCAACCCCGTCCAACCCCCCACCCCACACCCAGCCCCGTCCAACCCTTTCTCACCCCACCCCAGCCCCGTCCAACCCTACCCCTGCCCGTCCAGCCCCTCCCTACCCTACCCCAGCCCATCCAGCCCCTCCCCACCCCACCCCAGCCTGTCCTGCCCCTTCCCACCCCAGCCCAGCCCATCCTGCCCCTCCCCAACCCCTTACCCCAGCCTCTTCCCCAACACCACCTTCAATTTTATTTTAAATTTTTCCTCTCAATTC
>NW_025884795.1:0-3270 GCF_002878395.1 Capsicum annuum
TGAAAACTCTTGTCACAAGATTCAGATCACAAGAACTTTACTTTCTTGTGGGTCAACCGAGTCATAGAAGACGCTATAGAGGAGAAACCCTCAATAAAACGACAGTAATAGCTATCTATACCCAAGAAACTTTGGATATCAGTTAGAGAAATAGGTCTAGGCCAATTTCTAATGGCTTCGGTCTTTTGGGGATCAACTCTAATACCCTCGGAAGAAATGATATGACCCAGGAAAGCAACCGATCTTAGCCAAAACTCACACTTACTGAACTTGGCAAACAACTTGTGATCTCTAAGGGTTTGCAAGACAGTTTGGAGATGATCAGAATGTTCATCCTTACTACAGGAGTACGCCAGTATATCATCGATGAACACTATGACAAACATATAAAGATATGGTCTGAACACTCGATTCATGAGGTCCATGAAAGCTACTGGGGCATTATTTAAACCAAAAATCATAACAAGAAACTCAAAATGGCCATAACGAGTTTGAAAAGCGATTTTTGGGATGTCACACTCCCTAACTTTGAGTTGATGATAGCCGGAATGAAGGTCTATCTTTAAGAAATAACTTTCACCTTGCAATTGGTCAAATAAATCATCTATTCTCAGAAGGTAGTACTTATTTTTTACGATGACTTTATTTAGTTGGCAGTTTTCAATGCATATACGCAAAGAGCCATCTTTCTTTCTCACAAACAACACAGGAGCACCCCAAGGAGAAACACTGGGCCTTATGAAACCCTTATCTAGTAAATCTTTGAGTTTCTCTTTCAACTCCTTAAGTTCTATAGGGGCCATACGGTAAGAAGGAATAGAAATGGATTGAGTATTGGGAAGAAGATCAATCCTGAACTCTATCTCTCTATTAGGAGGTATCCCTAGGAGATTATCCAAAAAAAATCAGAAAACTCATTGACAATGTTAACAGACTGGAGAGTTAGAGTCTCAGACTTAGTGTCTTTGACTCTAACTAAATGGTAAATACACCCCTTGGAAATAAGCTTTCTAGCTTTGAGGTAAGAGATAAAATGACTCTTGGGTGACACAGAATTCCCAGACCACTCAAACATGGATGCACCTGGAAACTGAAACTTGACCACTCGAGTCTGATAATCAATAGAGGCATAAGAAGAATACAGCCAGTCTATACCTAGAATTACATCAAAATCTACAATGTCTAACTCAATCAGATCAACCAACAAGACTCTATGAAGAGCGGCAATAAGACACTTTTTATACACTTTCTGGGCAACAATCAGATCACCCACTAGGGTAGAAACTAGGATAGGCTCAGGAATAATCTCAGGACTCATTTCAAAATTCATAGCAATCAAAGGTGTAACATATAAGAAACTGGATCCAGGATCCAACAAAGCATACACATCAAACTGAAATATACGAAGCATACCAAGGGATGATTTGGCTTACTGCCAGTACTGTAATGGGACCTGGATGTATATGACCTGCTACCTTGCTCCTACCTACCTCTAGGCACAGGAGCACTAGTAGATGATAGTGCTGGTATAGAAGAATAATCCTGATACTGAGGGTGACTCCCTTCCTGCAATCTAATCTGACCCTATCCGTGCAGCTTGGACCTAGGTTTCTTATTCCCTCTTATTCTATCTGTCTCCTTAATCTTATTTGCCTTAATCTGTTGGGAATGAGTCATCAGCCTAGAAAAATTCATCTCACTATTAAGCATAGGAGACCTACACTTCTTAACCACATAAATAGACACTCCAGTCATAAACTTACTCATACTAGCTTGATTATCAGCCACTAAGTCAGGAGCATACTTGGCCAACTGATTGAACTTTAGACAGTACTCCCTAACAGTCATAGAGCCCTGTCGCAGGTTCATAAACTCTTTCACCTTCGCCTCCCTCATCTCCAAACAAAAAAACTTATTCGGGAATGTATCTTGGAACTCTTGCCAAGTTGTAGGGACAACTCCCTCACCTCTACCTTTTCTCCAAGAAACAACCCAGTCATAAGCAAGGTCTTTCAACCTATACACAACCAACTCTACACTATGTTTCTCAGATATATGCATCAACTGAGTAATCTTCCATGCCTCCTCTAAAAACAACTGTGGATCCTCATCAGACTTGGACCCATAGAATTTTGGCGGATTCATCTGCATGAAGTCATGGATCCTGGCAGCAGCTGAATCACCTCCCTATTGCTGTGGAGCTGGAGCCATGTTGGCGTGAACACTTGTAGTAACAACTTGGGCCAGCGCCTGAAAGGCTGCCTGAAATTCAGTATGAGACACATTTTCATTCAATGGGTCAGCGGTTGAGGTTGATGGCCATTATTATTTCTTCTCGCTTGAAGTGGAGGAATATTTCTAAAAGAGAAGAGCACGAATCAATAGCAGAAAGAGACACTTTAAGCATGATAGACTTCTGAAAGAAAGAATCACACTTTTTCCTAAAAAGTCTTGTAGCCTCTTGCTCATAGATGTGGTGCGCTACATACCTATGATCAAGACTCTACTTAACGTGACTTGTCAGACTCTCAAGGATAACTTAAAACCATAGGCTCTGATACCAAGTTTGTAATGCCCCAAAAAATGGGTCCCAGAGCGTCACACGCTGCTTGAGGCTACGAGTAGCCCCAAGCTAACCCTTTGAGCCATTTTTATTCAGTTCAACACAAATCAACGGGGTTTCCGTAAATATCCCTCAAATATCAATAGAGTAATCATCATCCAAGAATAAAAGAATTTCAGAAGAATAACAAAATAAGACTTATTAGTCAACTCCCAACATCTTTACTAGTCTGACAAGCCTCTAAGAAAATCAATAAAGCCAACGAGCCTTTGAGACATGCCCCAACTGACTCATACTTAGTTATCAAATGTAAATAATTCCGTGAAACCAACATCAGACATCACGTCCTCAAAACATGAGGACTCACCACAATAGAGGATGTAGAATAGTATGCCCAAAGAATCACTATCGAACCTGGAACTGAGCACTTGAACCAACATTCCAAGAAAATGTAGCCCACATCCGAAGATGTGGGTCAGTACCATGGAAAAGAACCAAGTATATGGGGGTGTATACAGTTGTATAAACATCATCATCATAAATATTTATAAGAAATATGCAGGATTTATGAAAGACTCACATAGACCGAAGAAAATCATCATAATCATGAAAGGATGAAATAAGTACAATAACACATGTGAGTCATTATATAATTTGTCTATCACTTTCATTTCATCAAGAATATCAATTCTCATAATGTAAATATC
>NW_025884796.1:0-1434 GCF_002878395.1 Capsicum annuum
TTTTTTATTATTTAACAAAGGATGTGTTAAACTTTAAATTGCATATGTATTTTGTATTACATACACATGCTAAATGTAGTATACAAATAGTTTGAATGATCTAAAATTTGTGGTGTTAATTGCTGCAACAAGTTGATGTTTTCTTATACTACTTGAGGAAGAAGCCGAAGTATGACCCCAACAGATCTTACAAATTCAGCACAGTAGATTGCAACTTTATGAACATAATTAGGTCTATTCATGATGCTTATTCTATGGATGATGCAAGTATTACTCCGGGAGGACAGACAACCCATCTTAATGAATGCATAAATGGGTTCCGTATGCATGCTGTTGTACCATGACATACGGTGGAAGATATTTATATTCTGGTCAATATAAAGAAAAAACATCATTGGGTGCTAGCAGTATTATCCTTCTTAGAGAGTTGCATATTCTTATATGATTCATATGAATCATCTGGTCATTATCTGGTTGTTTTTGCTGAGATTAAGAAATTAGCTGCGATTATTCCATTGTGTCTCCAACAGTGTGATTTCTATGTTAAGAAAGGAATTCAGGTTGAAAACCATCCAAGATACACAACAAAGACTCGTCAGATATGTTTGATGTGTTATTTCAAGAGAATTTACCTCAACAACCGAATGAAAGCTCGTAAGTTATTTAATTTACGTATAACAAAATTGTATGTTTATTAAAAATATATTTTAGTTATTAATATATTTTTTCCTTTTTTTTGTAGGGATTGTGGTGTCTATATGGTTACATATGCAGAGTGCCTTTCTTATGGTCACAAAGTTCTTGCGAATGAGTTCGACCCGAATGCACTTCGTATAAGATATGTTGCACTTTTCTGGGACTATGAGACCCGAAAATAAGATGCAAATACTCATAGTGATGTCGAAGCACCTTTGAGGCCTGCAAGGCAAAGTAGAATAACTAGTGTCACTGAAGTTTTTGATGTATGATGAATGATGTATTGATTACTTTGTATAGTTTAGAAGCTGGTTTATTCATGTAGGTTCTGATTGTACAAACTAATTTTGATGTTTTGAAGTTGTTCTAATTGTATATTATAATAGTACTTAATTTTTAACTGAATGAAATTAATTTAGTTTCGAAATTCAGAAATGAGTATTTTATGTATTTCTACTCTTTTATTTGTGATTTAGTGAAAAAATACATATTTAGTGTTTATTATATGCTTAAAATACATATGCAATATTAATCAAGTGTTTTTAGCTAAAAAAATACATATGCAGTGTTAATATTAAGCATTCCAAAAATATATCTGAACAATAACTATTATGTATTTTAGTATGTTGTTATTTATATTCAATATAAAGGCGAATTTGAATTTAATATAAACTAGTGTTTTTTAAGCAGTTCTAAATTTTATTGTGAGATTCACTTACAAAATACATATGCACTGTT
>NW_025884797.1:0-1783 GCF_002878395.1 Capsicum annuum
CATAGTTGTGGTGCCTTGTGGCTGGCTGTTTGTTGTTACTTGTTGTTAGCAATTGGTGGTGTTGTGTTGTGTTTTTGAAGAAGTTGTTGTTGAGTTCTTGAAGTTTGTTGTGGTGTTCATCAAGTTCTTCATCTTTTCTTACAACTTTAGACAACCAAAAAGTGTGATATAAATTCAAGAGTTGAAGCTGAAAATTGTAAAGCATGTTGTGAGAAGCCTTGAACCCATCATTTCTTAGACTAAGCTTCTACTTTTCAGCAACTTTTTCTTATTTCAAGAACCTAGTGTTGTGTAACAAGATACCTTTTTCGTATTTCAAGAACCTAGTGTTGTGTGACAAGATACCTTTTCTTATTTCAAGAACCTTGTGTTGTGGGACAAGTACATTTTCTTATTTCAAGAACCTAGTGTTGTGGGACAAGATACTTTTCTTATTTCAAGATTTATGTTTTCCCTCCAAGACCAACTGTCATCCTTTCCAAATTGTGTAAGGATTTAAATTTCAGAATTGGTGCTTAAATTGTGTGGGACCAAAACCCATTGCATGCTGCTATGTCACCCATTTGCTACTATTCACATCACCCATTGCCTACTGTTCACATTATTAATAAGCTCAAATTTAGGTTTTCTACATTTTAATTGTTGATTCTTAGTTTCATTACTTGGTTCTAGAACTAATTAACATGCTAGTACACTTCTACTAGGTTGTCAATTAGTCCTTTTGAATTCCCATGTTCGTGTCCACGTTTAGTTGGGTGCTTTTATTCGTTTGAATACGTTGTAACTTCTTAACTCCAGTCCGTCGAGAATTCTTTGAGTTTCAAACAAGAATCCACTCCGGATAAGAGATTTACTCATATATTAAGGATTCACGGTTACTTGCCAATCTGTAACATTTGTGGAGCTCAAGTGTGAGTGAACCGAGAGAGTGTGAGTGAGGAGAGGTTTAACGCTAACTTGTTTGCTGATTGTGTAGGTAACACCTTGACATGGAAGGAAGCACATCCCAAAGTGGGGGTACTACTAAAAAAGACACTATGAAGGCCACACTTGAGGCCATTACCAGAAGTTTAGAGAGGTTGAACACAGAAGTTGGGGCAATGAGGGGAGATTTGACTACGATAAGTGGGAGATTGGAGCAAGTGGAGAGTCAAAGAAACTCTCGTCCATCCACTCCTCATCATATTCCTTCAAGTGTGCATGAAAGAACTTCATCCACAACTATCTCACCAGAAACATTGCACCAAATAATGAATCCACCTTTAGCCCTAATGCCACAAATCATACCACTACTTTCCCTCCAAACCAAGAAGCGAATAGACCACACCATTCCCCAAACTCCTCCAATTCCACAAGAAGTATGTAGCCGTCCATTACCTCCAAAAAATCTGAACGTACCTTACCAAACTCCACTAAATCAAAGACCACCACCTCCACAAATCCTAATGCCTCCAAATCAGATTCCAAATCACCAAAATCAACCAGCTCACTTTGAGGAACATGGTAGAGAGGAGTATGATGGATATGGAGCCTTTGATGATGCTTACATGAGAGAGGACGAGCTAAGAAGGGGCCGTGTTGATCCAAGGAGGTACCGAGGGTATGGAGAAAGGGGAAATCGACACCAAGAAAGAGACGTAAGCATCAATACCATCAAATTGAGCTTACCTATATTTAAGGGTAAAAGTGACCCCGAAACCTACTTAGCTTGGGAATCAGCTTGTGACAAAGTTTTTCAAGTTAATGATATCTCGAAAGAAAAGAAAAGTTGTTATGCCATAGC
>NW_025884798.1:0-1738 GCF_002878395.1 Capsicum annuum
TGATAGATTTATGCCATGTTGAAATGGATAGGCAATATAGGTTCGGGTAGGCAAGAATTTAAGATTGACGTTTTGGTTGAATGTTGGAATGTGCCTGTGAATGCTTCTTTCTAGTTTATCGTATTTAATTCAATTGTATAATTTGGCCGGGGAATGTTCCGAAGTATCTGTATATGTTTATTCACCGGAGAATTCCCTGAGGTGTCATGTACCCGGAGGATGTTTGTGGTGAAGGCCCGAGGCGTTGGGTAGAGCATCAGTTTAGGATTAGCGTAGGTTTACTTTCAGTCTCTTTTTATTTCAGGTTGTAATAATTGGACTGGATTTTACATTTCGGATTGTTTTGTTTTATTTGATTATTTTGCGTTCTTTTGTGTGGTTTATACATTTCTTAATGCCGAAATAGTTGATACACTCTACCAAGCGATTGTGGTTGAACCACGGGATCGAGGGGTGCCTAACACCTTCCTCTCGGTCAACAAAATTCCTTAGCCGGAGTCTCTGTTCGCAAACCATTTTAAAGAGTCAAATGATTTTGGAAAGGCTTTTCCAAAGGTGACTTGGCACACCGGATTATGCCAAGTGGCGACTCTGAATAAAAAATGTAAATAATCCTTTTTCGAAACAAATTTTCATTTCTTGTCACTTAAATAATAAAGCCCTTTCGAACTTTAAAATATACATTTTTGGAGTACGTAAAAAAAAAGGTATGACAGCTTCTGGCGACTCTGCTGGGGATTATATGACAAGTTTTTAGAACTCGAGCTATTTTTAGAGTCGTATCAGCTTTTCTTGGCATTACGAGTGTATAAGCATTGTTTGTGATTTTGTTTGTGTTATTTTTTTCACTTTTGTGCGTTTTGTACTCTTTGTTTATAGTATTTATCCTATCTGTTACCGTTTTATATCTGTCATCATGTGTCCACCCCCCGGCCTTCTTTCTGCAACAAATCCGTAGTACACATGTTGTACACAACCTCTAGTTAAGTCACCCTTATTTTAGGGGGGGAGCCGTCGGTGTTATGGAGTAGGTGGAAAGCAAAGCAGCCACTATCGACCATACGCTTCCCCGAACAGCCTTGTTAGTGAACCACAACGTAGGTCAGCCTTTATGTCACGCTTATGTGCATCATACGGAGACCTAGCGGGACCCACATGGCCCTTTGTAGGAGACTCACCTCTAAAAGCATCCCTACGTGCTAACTGTTGCATTTTTAAGGGTAACGTGGTCATTTGGCGGACTAATTTTTGAAAAAAAAAATTAGGAGTAAGGTGCGTAGGCAAAAACGAAAAAGAAAAAAAATATATAAAAAGTAAGTCAAAAGGAATGAAATGTCGTAGTTTATTTTAGAATTCGTTATGGCTTTTGTTCTTCACAATCCAAAAACTCAAAAAGATTTTTTTTTACGTTTTGCATTTGTCTTCTCAAAATACCGTAAAAGTGAAAAAAAAAGAAGAAGTTTTGTTTGCCTTTTCTACTTATTTGTCAAAAAACAAAAAATATACCAAAAAGATTTTTTCCTTCATAGTTGGTGGTGTCAGTCTTAGCTGAAAATTCAAAAGTTTTTTTGCTTGTCTTTGATAGTGTCTCTTAAGTTAGGACTAGTTTATTAGTAAATCGTTAATTGTCCAATCTGATTGAACTACGCATACCTGATTCCCTTCCCTCAGGTTGGGATACGTAGGCAACCCTCAGCGGGTCCGATAATTTTTTGTGTCGGCCTTGGTCTTAGTATTA
>NW_025884799.1:0-1104 GCF_002878395.1 Capsicum annuum
ACCCCGGGCTCACCCCTAAAACCGTAGGGTATAAGCACACCGATTTGGCCCAAAAATGCCCCGTTCGCGCCATTTCGCATGTTTGTCCACCCAAATGGCCACAAAAAATTAAACGGATCACACTGGGATGATTCCCAACCTCCCTAGCATGCCTAGGTCGATTTTGGACCCACAGTACGCCTATACCCCGGGCTCACCCCTGAAACCGTAGGTTATAGCACACCAATTTAGCCTAAAAATCCTAGTTCGCTTTGTTTTGCCCGTTTCTCCACCCAAATGGCCACGAAAAATTAAACGGACCTCACAGCAACAATCCCCAATCTCCCTGAAAAACCTCGATCGATTTTCGGCACACAGCACGCCCGAACCCCTATCTCACCCCTGAAACAACGGGGTACAGCACACCAATTTTTCCCAAAAACGCCCCGTTTGCATTATTTCGGTCGTTTGTCTACCCAAATAGCCACAAAAAATTAAACGGACCACACTGGGATGATCCTCAACCTCCCAGGCATGCCCTGGTCTATTTTTGGCCCACAGTACACCCGAACCCCGAGCCCACCTTTGAAAACATTGGCTATACCACACCAATTTGATCCGAAAATGTCCCTTTTGTGCTATTTCGCCCGTTTGTCCACCGAAATGGCCACGAACAAAAAAATAGAGCATACCGGGATGATCCTCAACCCCCCTGGCATGCCTCAGTCAATGTTTGGCCCACAACATGCCCGGACTCAGGCCCACCAATAAAACCGTGTGCTATTGCACACCGATTTGGCTCAAAAATACCCCATTACACCGTTTCGCTTGTTTGTCCACCCAAATGGCCAAAAAAAATTAAACGAACCACACTGGGATAATACCCAACCTCCCTGGCACGCCATGATCAATTTTTCACCTATAGTATGCCCGGATCCTGGCCCACACCCAAAATCGTGGGATATAGCACACCGATTTGGCCCGAAAATGCCCCGTTCGCGGCATTTCACCCGTTTGTCAACCCAAATATCCACAAAAAATTAAACGGACCACATTGGGACGATCCTTAACCTCCCTGGCATGCCCCGACAGATTTTTGGTCCACAGCACACCCAGACCTCGGGC
>NW_025884800.1:0-1027 GCF_002878395.1 Capsicum annuum
ATTAAAATCCTAAAGAAAGGATAATTATCAATAATTTATCAAACAATTGTAAAAAGATGTGAAAATTATGCTTCGTGCCCTTTAACGAACAAAAAGCCTGAAGACGTTAATTTTAGGCACGAAGAGCAAAAATTAGGTGTCAACAGTTGCAACTCTGAATGTCACCCTTGTTCTTATATAGAGGGATCATAGTGCTCCATCTCCAAGCCTCGGGCATTTTCGCCGTCTTGAAAATGTCGTTAAACAATTCAGTTAACCACCTTAACCCAACCTCGCCAGAAAACTTCCAAAAATCCACAGAAATCTCATCAGGCCCCATTGCCCTACCTCTTCGCATCCTACGAACAGCCTCCCTAACCTCCTCCACCTTATAATGTCTACAATAACTAAGATCCCGACACTCCTCTGAGTGCTCCAGCTCCCCTAAAACAATAACTCTATCCCCTTCATCATTCAAGAGCCTATGGAAATACGACTGTCATCTTTTCTTAATGTGACTGTCCTCCACCAACACTCTACCATCCTCCCCCATAATGCACTTCACCTGATCGAGGTCACGACCTTTCCTCTCCCTAGCCTTAGTGAGCCTAAATAACCTCTTTTCCTCTCCTTTCTCCTCTAACCCCGCATACAAGCTCTCAAATATTGCCATCTTAGCAGCCGTAACTGCTAACTTAGTCTCCTTCCTAGCTAACTTGTACTCTTTCCTATTTACCCATTTCTCTTCTTCATCCTTAATCTCAACCAACTTAGCATACGCCCTTTTCTTAGTCTCCACTTTCTTCTTAACTTCTTCATTCCACCACCAATCCCCCCGATGATGCCCAGCCCGGCCCCTGGAAATACCCAACACCTTGCTAGCATTCTTCCTGATGCACCTACCCATCCTTTTCCACATACTATCCACGTCCTCTCTACACTCCCACCCCTCATTTCCGCCACCTTCTCCCCTATCTCCCGTAAATTCACTGGCGTCAAATAGCCCCACTTAATTCTAGGTCGACCCTCCTCACCCCTTCTCTTTCTA
>NW_025884801.1:0-2725 GCF_002878395.1 Capsicum annuum
GAATTTAACCAGTGGCAAGTGATCTACCCAACTACCTTTGAAATCAATGACGCATTCCCTCAACATATCCTCGAGGGTAATGTACGCTCATCTTGCCCATTCGTCTGAGGGTGGAAACCTGTGCTCAAATTCACTTGTGTACCTAAACCCTTCTTAAAAGATCTACAGAACTGAGATGAAAACAGCGTATCTTTATCGGATATAATGGACACTGGTGCCCCATGCAACCGAACTATCTCCTCAATATAAATCTTAGCATAACCCTCTTCCGAATAATTAGTCCTTACAGGCAAAATGTAGGATGACTTTGTCAACCAATCTACAATTACCCATATAGAATCATATTGGTTTTGGGATCTCGAAAGTCTTGTAATGAAGTTCATGTTTATCATCTCCCACTTCCATAAAGGCAGGGCTATATCTTGGGAAGTACCACCTGGCCTCATGTGTTCTACCTTCACTTGTTGATAGTTCAACTACTTAGACACAAAATCAGCTACATCACGTTTCATGTTATTCCACCAATACAAGGTTTTCAGATCATGGTACATCTTAGTAGAGCCTGGGTGAACGACATACCTCGAAGTGTGTGCCTCATTAAGGATTCTTTCCCGCAGCCCATCAACATTCGGAACGCACAACCTACCCTATAATCTCATAATACCATCACCACCAATTTCAAATGACATAACCTTTTGTTGACCCACATCTTTATTGATTTGTATCAAGATGGGATGTTCAACCTTCTTCTCCTTAACTTCAGCACAAAGGGATGACTTAGCTAACTCATGAACAATCACCCGTCCATCTTCGAAATCTAGGAGTTGCACTCCCAGATTTGCAAGGCGGTGAATATCCTTCACTATCTCTTTCTTTCCTTCTTCTACATGAGAAAGGCTGCCCATAGACAACCTACTGAGGGTGTCGGCTACAACATTTGCCTTGCCCGGATGGTAATGCAGACTCATATCATAGTCTTTCAAAAGCTCCATCCAACGCCTATGCCTGAGGTTCAATTCTTTGTGTGAGAAAACATACTGCAAACTCTTATGGTCAGCATAAATATCAACATGCACTCAATACAAATAGTGCCTCCAGATTTTAAGTGCAAACGCCACAATTGCTAACTCCAAGTCATGAGTGGGGTAATTACGCTCATGCACCTTTAACTGCCTAGATCCATAAGCTATCACCTTACCACGCTGCATCAATACACAACCAAGTCCCACACGGGATGCATCACAATAAACCACAAAATCATCTACACCCTCGGGAAGGGTCAAAACAGGAGTAGTAGTCAGCTTGTCCTTCAACTTCTCAAAACTATTTTCACACAAGTCAAACCACACAAACTTCATATTTTTCTGAGTCAGTTTAGTAAGCGGAGCAGCTATGGAAGAAAAACTCTCTATGAACCTTTTGTAATACCCCGCCAAACCCAAGAATATCTGAATATCGGTTGGAGTCGTGGGTCTGGGCCATTTTCTCACTGCTTTAACTTTCTAGGGATCCACTCTTACCCCATCACTGGACACAATATGCCCCAGGAAGGCAATAGCATCTAACCAGAATTCACACTTAGAAAATTTGGCATACAGCCGATGATCCTTAAGGGTCTGAAGAATAATTCGGAGGTGATTGGCGTGATCCTCTTTACTCTTAGAATAGATCAGAATATCATCAATAAATACAATGACGAACAAGTCAAGAAACTGATGGAACACTCTATTCATAAGATCCATGAAGGTTGCAGGGGCGTTAGTCAACTCGAAGGACATGACTAGAAATTCGTAGCGACCATATCAGGTTCAGAAGGCTGTCTTGGGAACGTCTAACTCCTAACTTTCAACTGATGATAACCCAAACAAAGATCTATTTTCAAAAAATACTTAGCACCCTGAAGCTGGTCAAAAAGATCATCAATCCTATGAAGAGGATACTTGTTTTTAATCGTGACCTTATTCAGCTGACGATAGTCTATGCACATACAAAGGGAACCGTCTTTCTTTCGCACAAAAAGTATAGGTGCACCCCAAGGGGACACACTGGGGCGAATAAAACCCCTATCTAGAAGGTCTTCCAGCTGCTCTTTTAACTCTTTCAGTTACTTGAGAGCCATTCTATATGGCAGAATAGAAATAGGACGGGTGTTTGGCAACACATCAATGCCAAAATCTATTTTCCTATCCGGTGGTATCCCTAGGAGATCTTCGGGAAAGACTTCTAAAAACTCATTCACTACAGGGACTGACTGAAAATAAAGATTTTCAACTCTCGAATCTTTTACTCGGATTAGATGGTACATACAGCCTTTGGAGATAAGCTTTCGGGCTCTAAGATAAAAGATAAAGTGACCTCTAGGTTCCACAGAACTCCCTGACCATACAATTGGTGTCTCATACGAAAAAGAAAAAGTGACCTTTCAGGTTCTGCAATCAAGGGTGGCATAACATGAATGGAGCCAGTGCATCCCAAGGATGGCATCAAAACCTACCATATCAAGTTCTATAAGGTCGGCCACAATATCCTTACTAAGAATAGACACAACACAATTTCTATAAACCCTTCTAGCAACAATAGAATCACCTAAAGGAGTGGAAACAGTGAAGGGTTCTTCAATGACTTAGGGCTCGAACCCAAAACCAATAGCCACATAGGGGGTCACATAAGATAAGTAGACCCGAGATCAAGTAACACATAAACATCATGGGAAAATATTTGTAAC
>NW_025884802.1:0-1316 GCF_002878395.1 Capsicum annuum
CGACACATAAAATGGAACGAAGGGAGTATTTGTTTCTTGCTTAAACTTATACCAACTTTTGGTTTTTCTTCGTATCATGTTTTGACTTACTTCTTCCATCTTAGTTCATATCATTGGGTTTGATTGAACACTGAGTTCAGAAATTTATAGACTTAATTTAAAAAAAAAAAAATTATTCTCTTAAACAAGTTGTAGATATTTGTATAAGTTATAAATGATTTCATTAAGGGGTCGTTTGATAGAGTGTATTAGAAAATATAATGCATGTATTATACTTTTATATTACTCGTACCTTGTTTGATACATTTTTTTTAGCTTATGTATAATTAATGCTTGCATTAGTTTGTACACTATTGTGTATTGAAGTGTATATTATTAATACCGTTATTTTTCATATAATAGTAGTAAAAAGGATTTCAACACGTAAATTAACTTGGTTAATGACATTATTACCCCTCAAAATATTTCAAGTTCCTCTTTCCACCATTTTTTACAATTCCCAATTCATTTTTGCATCATATTATGTTGTAAAAGATGCTTCTTTCTTTTCTGTATTTTGCCATGTTAATTATAGGGTTAGTCCTCACTGAAATTTTGAGGCCACAGGCTCACAACGGTGATATTAAAAATTCTCAAATTGGCTAGCATCACCACTAGAGTCATGATGGCTCATGGCCTGCAGAAAAATCTGGTGGCAGAAGAATGAGAAAAATCCATTGCGAACAACTAATTAATTTTATTTTTGTGGAATTGTCTGATTTTAAAGGCAAAAGAATTTGTTAAAAAGAGAATACAAAGGTAAGGGAGGGTATTTCGTAAATAAATACTATTTTATAAAATTATGTAGTGCATATTCTTTCTAATACATCACATCAAACAATATATAAGAAATAGTGTCAGCATACTATGGATGTCAGGTGGGTCAGGCCGGGTCAATCAGGAACCGGCCCGTGATTTTTATCCGGGTTGTGGGCTGGTCCAGATCCGGGCCAAGTTAAACAGGCCGGTTCGGTTTCGGGCCCAACAGTAAAAGTTTTAAAAACAACCCTGAACCGGCCCACTTAACCCAATCGGTCCAACCCACCTAAACCCGGTCAAATCCGGTCAAAATCACTAAAAAACACAAAATAAAAGTTTTTTCTCCAATATACACTATATATACCCACATATATTCATTTTAAATACGTTAAACAATATATATACACTATATATATAGTATTTACTACATTAGAATTAAAAAAATATATACACATATACACAATCACACATGTAATCGTGTATACGACTATACGTTAGTTAAATATATATATTACTCT
>NW_025884803.1:0-2737 GCF_002878395.1 Capsicum annuum
CGTTTGATAAGTCCGGTTTGAAATTCTCAATATTTTTTTTCTTCCGTTGTTCTCTATCTAAATCTAGCCGAAAAACAGTGAGTTCGCCGGAATCTATTTTGGTTGGCCATTTGCTGCCTTCGTCTAAGTTCACCGGAGCTCAGACTATACCAGATTCGGTCCTCCATTCGGTTGATTGAGGATTTTGGTTCATCTATTTTAGTGTTGTTTCTCTCGAAATTGGGCTTGGGTACCTCGGCTGTTTTTCTTTCCTCGTTGAAATTAAGGCTGACTTGCTAAGTCGTTATGTTGGTCGGGTTTTGTTGGTTTGCATACTGTTTTTGGAATTTTGGATATCGTTTGGCCTCGGTCAGATTTTTGGTGTTCAATGTTGGATTACTGTTTCACTATTTGAGTTGGATCGTCATTGTTGAGGTTTTATTCAAAATTTTGAGTTCGGGTTTCTTTATTATCATACAAGAACGCTCTATCGAGGTTCAATTATATTCCTTCTCTTCCATATTTTTTTATTTATCGTGTTCTATGCTTTGAATTGAATCCAATGTGTTGGTTGATCCGTGCTGATGTGAATCATTGTTTGTTTTGATTTGGTGTTTGATTTCTTTGATTATGGATTGATTATAAGGTGTGTCATGAAATGATATCTCGTTTGAGAATTAAAACTGATTGTTGTGGGGCGGAAGTTAAAAGTTGATAAAAAATAATTTTGTTGATTTGATTCATTGATATCGAGCTTGATAGTATCCTGATAGATCGAATTGGATAGGCAAAAATATTTAGGTGCAGGTAGGCAAAAGTTAGGAGTGAGGTGTTGATTCAATGTGGTGAATGTTGAAATGTGTGTTGAATGGTTTTGTTTTATCACTTTTGGATCAATTGTACTATTTGGCCGGGGAATGCCCCGAAGTATCTGTATATCTTTATTCACCGGGGAATGCCCTAAGGTATTTTGTACTTGGAGGACTTTCGTGATGAAGGCCAGAGGTGTCGGGTAAAGCACGGGAGCGTAGTTAGTATTAATGTAGGTTAGATAGGATTTATTTTTGCATTTTTATTTTTGGACTGTATAAATTGGACTGGACACTGTACTATTGATTCGTTTTGTTTTGTTTGTTTGTTTGATTATTTTACATGTTTTGTGTGGGTTGTACATTCATAGTGTCAAAATTAGCCGATACGCTCCACCAAGCGACCGTGGTCGAACCATGGAATCGAGGGGTGCCTAACACCTTTCCCTCGGTCAACAGAATTCCTTAGCTGGAATCTCTCTTCGCAAACCAGTTTAGAGAGTCAAATGGTTTTGAAAAGGATTTTCCAATAGTGACTTGACACACTAGATTATGCCAAGTGGTGACTCTGATTTCAAATGTAAAAACAATCCTTCTTCGAAACAAATCGTTTTCTTTTATCACTTAATAATAAAAACCCTTTCGAAACTTACAAACGAATCTTTTTTTGGGTTAGAAAAAGGGGTGTGACAGCTATAAAAATTTATAAAATTTTGTCTTTATCTAGTATGTTTATATATTTAACTTGTCCTTGTTAAAGGTATCTAGCTAGTTATAAATTGAACTCTTGAGAGAATTGAAGAAAGAGGACCCCTAGCAAAGTCATACTATATATTTAAACTACGAAATAATCGGTAAAGTTGCCGCTATGTGATTAGGAGTTCGCAGGTCATAGATTTAAGTCGTAGAAACAGTTTCTGACAGAAATGCAAATTAAAACTGTATACAATAGACCCTCACTATCCGATCTTTTCTCGAATCCTACACATAGCGAAAACTTTTAATGCACCGAAATGTATAGGTGTGGAGCTACCCTTGGCTTAGGGGGTTCGATCATCCGAGAACTCTTCAGTGAAAAATTATACTATTTATACCTAGTTAAAATTATTTTATATATATAGTAGATGTTGTACCCCTTCGATTAATTTATTAGTTTACTTCTGACCTTCTTAATAAAAATTCTTATTTCGCCACTAAAAATGTACCCTTTTTTTTATTTCTTAAAGAGGGATGAAGAAAGAAAAGACCTTTTTCATCTCCATCAAATTAAAATCCCTATTAAATTTTTGCTAGTTGTATATGGTACAAAGAAATAATACTATTCAAGATGCATGGCAATCCTTTTAATTTTTACTTTTTTGGTGGTTGTGTGGACTATGACATGCATTTGTCTTCATGCAACTAAAGTAATGTACTATATTTATGAATATTTGCAATGATTGTTCATATGATGTGAAATTAGTAACCTGAAAATTATAGTAATAAATTATTCGTTGCAACAGATTAAAATAAAATATAGTAATAGTATAAAACAAGCCTTTTACATCAAAAATACATATAAGTTATTAGATTACTTAGATACACATGAACATATAGCTAATGAAGGATGAATCATATACCTGATGAATTTAATTGAATTCAATAATTTTTAACACGAAAAATATTGACTTATTATATTTAAAAATATTATTAGACTTTTTGGTAGAGTGCATTCTTTTTAATGGATCCTGCACGACCTAATTATCTTTTACAAATAATTTCAAAAGTCATATGGTTGGATGGAGAGGCTTCCACTTCATGATGTATACTTAAATTTAAAAGAACATACTAATTCATCTGAATTCAATATTATTGATTCGAATCTATATATAATAAAAGATTCACTAAATAAATATAAATAATAAAGTTTTAAATTTATATAAATTCTTTACTCTTCTTTTATAAATTCT
>NW_025884804.1:0-2469 GCF_002878395.1 Capsicum annuum
CTTGTATTTCCTATTTTAGTTTTGCTTTGTCAGTGGCTACTACCTTATTACTTGCTTGCGTCATCTCTTCTGCTCTTATTTTTTGAGCCTTCTTCTTCTTCTTTGCCTTTTTCTCAGCTTTGCCCTCATTTTCATCATCATCGTATCTCTTTCTCTTTCCTTTTCTCTTTTCATCTTTCTTTTCTTTGTTTTTCTTCTTCTGCACAAGCTCTTCAGTAAGATCAAGCAACTCTAATTCACATTCGGGATCATCAGCCACATCTTCTGTTACTGTAATGCACTGGAGCTATCTAATTACTCCAAACTCTATCTTCATCTGCTTAAACTTAGATCTGAACTGTTTAAGTTCTGTACTCGACATTTATCTTTCTCACACATCAAACTGATTCTCTAAGTTGAAAAACCTAATAGGCAAGGACTCATAAGGCTTAAGTGCAACCCTGATTCTCTTTTCTATTATAGTTGCAAAATGCTTGGAAAACTGCTTCAACTGAGCCTCGTACCATTGAGTTTGTCTAATGATTTTTCTGAAGTATGGAAAGTTGAAAGAAAGTCCTGCTAGTACTACATAAGATAATGGAGCTGACTCAGTTGCAGGCACTGAACCTGCCTATGCTGAAGGTGGTGGTGGTATTGCTACTACCTCAGGAGGTTGTGCCTCTACAGTAGGCACTGAACTGGAATCTAGAATGGGGGGATCAACTGCTACCTCTTCTCCCCTCTCAAGCCTCAATGTAGGTTGATTTTCATCACTTCTGATCGGGTTGTGAGTCTTTCTAGCAGCAACATCCTCATCCACACCTGCGATCTCGAGCACAAATTCTACTCCACATAGCTTAGTGATCATACACAAGAATGGATATGCAGTGTCAGGCCTAGACACCTAAATCTTTATCTCCTCAGGAATAATTTCACCAAAATCCAGGGACATCACAGTTACTAGACTAGCAACTAGTATAGCCCTTTCATTTCTGAGTAGATTATCATTTTCTGTAGGGATGAAGTGCGTGCACACTACGCCCCACTAGAACATTGCCTCAGGTGTTACAGAAGCTTTGTATATCCTTTCATTCGGGTAGGTCAACTAAATAGGCTCTCCCTCCACTATGTGAGTAGCCAACCATCTGTGCTGGTTTGCCTTATCTTTCAAATGAGCATAGAATATGGGTGAAGTGTCCTGAACATTAAAGTTTGGCCCGTGAAGAAACCGGTTGATTATTTTTTCCGAGATACTCACCATCACTCCCCTCACTGTAATTTACTCAAATAATGGCATGTCTAATATTCTCTCACCTTTCTTGCATCTATTTTCTAGGTCTGCTTGGTAGTTTGCATAAAACTCCCATTCTACTCCTGGACTGTAGAAATTTTGTATTCTAGTAGTCCACTCTAGGCCATAATCTTTGAAATTTTTCATATACCTTATTTTCCCCCGGAATGACCCATCTGACATTATCTTTAAACCTCTAGGTTTTTGCATCTCACTACAACTCTCTGAATAGGATAATCATCATCACTTTGCTTTTCTAAGGATGGTAGTCCTGATTCTGTCTCCTCAAACCCCTACTCTTTAAATTCTTCCTTCTCAGACTCAGGCTATTCAGAATCGGTTTTCTTGGCACTCTCTTTCTCAGAGGAATCACTCTCAGTTGGGGTAGTAGTTTCAGTATCATCACTATTTTCTATCTGAATGGGTTTAGGTGGAGAAGATGCCTTTGGGCTTCGTTTCTTTCTCTTCCACCTGAGAAGTGGTTCTTTATCTTCATATTTGGAGTTCTTATTAATAAGCTTCCAAACTACTTTTGGCTTCACCACTTTCTTTAGAGTGTTAGGACTATTTCTTTTAGGTGTCATTTTTATTCTTGGAGCAAGTTAGAGTCAATTTTTAGTGTTCTAAATCGTATAAATAAACAAGATGCATCAGTGGTTGCTTAGAATCCCTGAAAAGGGTTCAATTCAGTTTTAGTTTAGAGGCTTGACGGCATCTCTTATAAGTTGTTGTATTTCTAATGGCTTACCATAGACGTTGTCAGCTTCAAGCAGTGATGATTGAAATTTTTCAACTTTTGATGACATCGTCTGGTAAGACGTCACACCTTTGACGACGTATCAGATATGTCTTCAGACCTTAATAGAACCTTATTTTTTTCTTTAACTTATTATGACATTTGTGGTAAGCTGTCACAGATGTGACGTCCTACCATAAATGTCGTCAGCTCAGAGCATAATCCTCAACTCTCTTTTTCATTAATTTTTTACTTCAATTTCGGCTTGATTTTAACCTAAGTTGAGTTCTTGAGCTGCTCTTTAGATCTTTTTCAGTTAGAACTTAGCAAAACCCTATATTCAAAGTACCTTTTAGTTCTTTAATCCGCTTAAGCTCCTTTGAACCAAGGTTGAACTTCTCCTGTTATACATACCTAAAAAAAGAAGAGTTTTAAGCATCGACCATACCTGATTGTCGACTTT
>NW_025884805.1:0-1769 GCF_002878395.1 Capsicum annuum
ACTAATAATATGAATAAAGACATTCTGAAATTTATTGTGTTTTATGAATTATTTTTTAAAGTTAAAAGACGTATGTATAATGTTGACTATACATTCAGAGATATGTATAATATAACTGGGACAGTTTTAGGAATAAATTTTTTTTCTTTCTATTTTTAAGTTTAATACTTTTATTTAATGCAATGACTAATTTTTTATATTTTGATGCAGCTATGTACTGATTTGTCGTAACGAAGACTCTAAGTGGGTCTGAAGGCGTCATGTATGAATGAATCGAAATTGTTTGTGATTAAAACATTTATTTCGGAGCATAGTTTCAGTCTTAGCGACCGAGTACTGAATAATGTGATTGCGACAACTAATTTTATGAGTGAATTTACAGCTCCGAAATTAATCAATCACCAAAGAATACACACCCCCACAAACATTATAGAAGAGATGAAGATTGTTTATGGAGTCGATATTAACTACATGAAATCATGGCGCGCAAAAGAGAAGGTAATTACGATGCTTAGAGGTGGACTAGCAGATGGATTTAGAAAAATGCCCCCGTTCTGCTATTATCTTACGGTGTTGTTGATTCGGAGAATGACAACGCGTGGATTTGGTTTTTTAACAGTTTAGAGAGGCATTTAGTGAAAGAGAACATGTGTATTGTTTCAGATAGAAATGAAAGTATCATAAAAGGTGTAAGCGTTGTTTATCCTAATGTCCCTCATCTAGCTTGTATTTGGAATTTATGAAAAAATATTTGCACCCATTTTAGGAAAATCAAAGATAGACTTAGTGACCTATATTATTCCATGGCTAAATCTTATAAAAAAGAAGATTTTGAATATATTATGTCAAAGGTTGCTAAGGTTGATCAAAAATTTAAGAAATATCTGGAGGAAGCTGGGTATGAAAAATGGGCTCGGTGTCACTCTCCTGTGAATAGAGGTAGAATGATGACTTCAAATATAACCGAATGTATTAATGGTTTGTTTGGTTGGGTAAAGAAAACTTCCTATTCTAGGTTTCCTAGAAGAAGTTAGAATCTTATTTGCTGCATGGAATTGTAAGAACAACGAATTAAATTGCATCTTACACCAATATAACTATTGGCAGAAGATTTGAAGATATACTAACTTATAATGGTGTTAAAGCTTTGTGGATGACGGTATGTATTAGAATAATTATGGAACAGAAACTTTATTTTACATTGATTGTATATTAATATTTTTACATCTGAAATATATTATGCTTTTTGGTAACAGGTTAAGCCAGCAGAGAGTTATCTTTATTGTGTTTATGATTCGGGACGGAGGTACATTGTAGATATTGAGCATGGCACGTGCAATTGTGGCCGGTATCAAATTGATGAAATACCTTATCCACATGGAATTGCCATATTAAAAAGTAAAAATATGAATGTAAAGGATTATGGTCGTTATTGCTCTAAATTGTACAGGCCACAAACCATAGTGAAGACATATGAACTCCCAATAGTTCCAATGCCAAACAAGAAGGATTGAAATGTTCCAGGTTTTATTGATGATGAAGAAGTTTTGCCACCCAAATATTGAAGACCTCCTAGTAGGCCAAAAAAAGAAAGACATTTGAAATCAAGTGAATCACTGTCTTCAAATTCGAACCGCTATAGTAAATACGGATGAGCCGGTCACAACCATAGCACTTGCGGTTTCTTTCTAAAGGAATCATGATGAAGATAATATGTTTTTATATATGATGATAGTTTGATTGGTTTTAGTAGTATAAACATTTTAATT
>NW_025884806.1:0-2248 GCF_002878395.1 Capsicum annuum
AAACAAATCTCCTATCCCATCCCCAAGACCATCATCATCTGACATCTCTCGTAAGGGATATGACTGGAACAGGAGTGGCAAGTGCCTAAACAGACTCTTTTTTGGCTCATCCTCAACCCTATCTTTTCTGGTAGGCTGATACCCTAACCCGTGCTTAGAGCTTCTCTCTGGGATCACAATAGGCTCGATAATTCCTTGTAAATTCTTGCCCAAGCCTCAACCAGGTTCGAACCCATTTCTTAACATCACAGTTGCAATCATTTTGTAGACAGAAGGCATTGATATTGTCGAATCTCTTTCCGCAACGTTTACAATTTCCATTGTATAGAAACTGCTACCTTTTGGAACATCTTCAATCACCGGCACATAACCATTGGGACGGTTCGCTTAATAAATGAGTTGACAGAAAAAATCATCTTTCCCTATTTTTTAAATATTATTTTAAGTACTACATTGAATCATCGGTAGATTTGTCAAAAGAAAAGTTTCAGGAAAATTTACTTTGTATAAACAAATACCGATAAAAAAATAATGAACATGCTTAGAGTATAAGGTAAGTTCATTTTTGTGTTAAATGCACTTAAAATATATATTTATTTATTTTATCGGTATGTGTATATCAATAAAGTATTTATAATTAATTAAAGATCGCCCACATATATCAAATTTGACTAATATCTATTATCTAAGTTTAGTACTATCCAACAAAATAGTTGAACTTAATAAAATATATTCATTGAATATTATTCTGCAGAAAGGACGAAAACAGCATGTCGTCCGAAATTAATTCTATGCAAGAGGTCAAGGAATTGAAATTTCGATTTCTGACCATTTGGCTTAATCGCCTCTCTTCTTTTGCTTTGTCAGTTTTTTGTCCGTTCGAGTTTTACGCCTACCTTTCTTTTTGTCAGTTTTTTGTCCGCTTGAGTTTCGTGCCTCACTTTTTTTGTTTTGTCACTTTTTTGTCGGGTGATGTTTCTTCTTTCCTTTTTCTTTTTGGCGACTGCTTTTGCATCTATTATCTTTCTCCTTTATTTAATAAATCAGACCGATCACCTTTTCTTTACAAAAATCTATCAAAAAAAAATAATCAATTAAAATTTTATGTTTTATCTTTTTTGGGTTAACAGTTAAATATAAAATTAAAATATTGTAATTGATAGTCTTTTTCTAACAATCAAATAAAAAAAGAATGTATTTTTATTAGTTATATAAAAACTATTAGTTTTATATGTTAATGCAGATTTTTTATATATTTTATATAAATATATATCTTATGCAATAATGATACAGTTTCTATATATATTCTATACAAATACTTATTATATATTATAATTATAGCAGTTTTATACACATTCTATACAAGCTTGAGCTTTGTAATTATTTTGATACAAATTTTATGTAATAATTATACAATTTCTACACATATTATATGCAACTCTGTATTTTATACTACCATTATGTAATTTTTATACACATTCTATATATATAGTACAAATACATATTTTATACAACACATGTACAGTTTCTAGACACATTATATATAATTTCTATACATTTATCTTGTTGTTTAACATATATTCTATTCAATAATTATACGATCTCTATACAATAATTATACGATCTCTATACAATTGTATTTATTTATTTTCTTAAAAAAATAATTTTTTAGCCCAAAACTAAAGTGTAGTGAAAGAAAGAAAGAGTACAATAAACTATTTAAAAACATAAAATTTATTTAAGGACCGAAATGGCCAACAGATGAAATTTATATGATCGAGTGACCATAGAAGGGTAAAGTTTCAAATGACCATTTCAGTCACCAATAGTATGGCTGAGTGGTCATGGAGTGTCTTTTCCCCTATCTTTTCTCTATCCAAAAAATTTAAACTTTTTAAATATTTTTCAATCCACAACAAGAAATTTTATTTTAATTAATATATCTAATTCAATATGTCAAGAAAAACTTGTGAGGGCAATACATTTTGGTGTTGCACAATCTAATTGGTGAACTTTTGGATTACGCCCGAAGGAGAAATGACACGTTATCAATGTTTGTCAATTTGCACTGAGAAAACTAATTATGTCAGTTCCAACTAAAATTATGACTAAGTTAGAGTGTATTGATGCTTGTATTGTAGCACACAATGAACTCAAAATAATCTTAGTTGATCATATTTTAATATTTTATTTTAAGAGAGATATGATATTGTTGATAAGTACAACTATCATGTCGTTCTACATGAAG
>NW_025884807.1:0-1773 GCF_002878395.1 Capsicum annuum
CGTGCTAAAAGGAAAATAACGAAAATTGAGGAGGAAATCTCGCTTCATAACTTTAAAATTAGTGTCAAAATCTCCAAAAAAAAAAATAAAAAATTATAATTAATTATAATGTTTATATTAAAATAAAAGGGACCTTATTCATCTTGTACGTTGAAACATTCTTCTCCTCTCTTTGAAATACAAAAGAATATCACCCCCTCGTCTTTTAGAATTTCTTTAAAATCTTCTAGAATTTTAGCGTCGCAAGAATTGTCAAACGTTAACGGATGTGGTGGAACTTCTTTGCAATGTAATGCATATCCTGTACTGAGTTACATAAAAAATGGTGTAGTTAGTAATCGACTTGATTATTAGTCATATTAACTGAGATAGATTCATTTTTTAAAGTTATTAGGTGGAGATAAATAATTCTATTCAATATTAAAGAAAGATACATAATTAAAAGGGATAATACTCACAAAAATATCTGAACTTTGATCAAATTTTCAGTTGAGCATACTAAACTTTGTGGGGGTCCTATTACCCCCCTAGATTTTTTTTTTTCGTATTTTAATGACATATATCTGCCCACTTGAACACATGTAAATATGAGGTTGGCGCGTGTAATACACGTGTAAAAATGATATTTGGCGCGTGTATTACATCGCCAGCCATCGAAACTGGGTATAAAGTTTCGGGGAGGGGGAGGGGGGAGGGGGAGAATTAAATCCACTTTAGAAAGTCTAGGGGGTGATATAACCCTCACAAAGTTCAATACACTCAATTGAAAATCTGGTTAAAGTTCAGGTATTTTTGTGAGTGTTATCCCTAATTAAAATTATGTTTCATGCATGAAGTTATGTTACTTATGTATCTCAACATTAAAATTTATTACTGAGATACATATATTTTTTAATTTATTTGACCGATATACAGAATACAGTAACTAGACCGAAGAGAGATACACAATGAAAATTATGTCTCATGCCTGAAAATGATGTCATTTATATATCTCAACAGTAAAAATTATATATCTGACGATTTTTTTTAATTCGATACATGTATAATACCTTTTGGAGTGTCTCTTTTGATTTTTTCAACAATTTTGCATTTTGAAAGACCAACCTTCCCTTTTAAAGAAGCAGAACTCCGTTTCTTCTTTGATTTAACACCATCGATGATAAATCGTTTGTCAAGAATTTTTTTCGTAAATTTTAATGATAAAACGTTTGATTTAACATCATCAATGACAACATCGGGAGCTGAATTAATTTCCGTAATTGATGATGTTGGTGGCATCAACGATAAATTGTTTTCTTGGAAAATGAAGAAAAAAGGTCAAGAAATTCCCCCCACAAATTTCAATAATAAATCGTTTGATTTTAATAACATCAATGATAAATCGTTTTCTTGACAAAGGAAGAAAGAAAAGCTTAGAAATTTCTCCAACAAATTTTAAATCTAAAGGAGAAATTGAAGATGAAAGAAAGAGAAGTAAAAAAGAAAAAGACGGATCTTTATGGGAAAAAGAAGGGTGTCTTTCCCCATTTGTAATATATCTAATATTTTAAGAGAGAGAAAGTCAATAAGAAATTTAAATAATTATTTAAAAGAATTGAAATTTAAGTAATTAGGATAAGTAGTGAAACATGTAATTACAGGTGCTTCTTCCTAGAATAATCTGTTCATATGAAAGAATCAGACCTATGAGCTCTCGTAGACAAGCCCATTAATAATGGGCCAAAACCAGCCCAAAAATGTACTACACTGGACTGTGGTTGGCTTGGATCACAA
>NW_025884808.1:0-3648 GCF_002878395.1 Capsicum annuum
TTTTAAGTTAATGATGAAAAATAAAATTTTTAGTTGTATTATCTTCGAGAATGGGTTTACAATTTTGAGTTTTGATGGTAAAATCGTAGGAAAAACTCGAGAAATCCCTAGTTTTCGTTGTAGTGTTCCGTTGGCTGTCGTGGTATAGTTGAATAGTGTTGGTGGTGGTGTTTGTGGTTGTCGTGGTGGCACCGATGGTGGCATTAGTTGTTGGTGTTTGTGGTGGTGTCGGTATTCGTGGTGTTTGTTTGTTTGTTGGCATTGGTTGGTGGTATTTGTGGTGGTGGCTGTTGGTGTATCGGTATTCGTGGTGTTTGTAATGTCTTTTTTAAAATCTATGCATACATCAACTGTAATGTAATTTTTGTTTTTCTTTGTCTGTAGGTAAAACATGTCTCCCAAAAGAAAAGAAGGTGAAAGTGGATCAACGTCTGACCACTAAAAAAAAGGCTACAGTACAGAGGGATTCGAAGAAACTTCCTAAACAATCTCAATCAGGGAAAAGTAAAGCTGAGGAGAGATATGAAAACAACATTGAGGGAGTTGGACAAGGGTCCATAGATGGTGATAAAGAAAATGAAAGTGAGAAAGAGGAGGAATTGGAGAGTCAGAAAGAGAAAGAGGATGATCATCAACGTGATGATAATGGATCACCGAAGGGGCGTGAGTTAATATCGACATCCCAGCATGATCCTGTCAAAACTTTTAGTATTGACAAGTTTCAAGTTGAGATGCCGATAAATGACCCAGAAGGAAAACAACTAACTGGTCAAATTGTACTTAAATGTCAGATGTGGAAAATTTTTGAACATTATATGAAAATTATGAAGAACGAAAATAAAGGCAGACTTTTTAGGAAGAGCTTTGGATGCTTTATTGAGCTGCCTGAGGACTCCTCTGCCCGTATTTATTTCCCTATGACGATGGTATATGGTCTTCTCAAGCGCAGGATCAAGTACACAGGGGATGATAAAGATCCGGAGGAGGGGGACAAAAATAAGATGGATGAAATCTAGATCAACTACTGTGGCATGCCTATTTGTTTTGGCTTGCAAGAGTTTACCATAGTGACGGGCTTGAGATGCCATCATCTAGAAGGACCACCAACCCGAAAAAGATCCAAGGCAAAAAATGCAAGGGAAAAATAGATAGGTTGTTTGACATTGCTCGACGTGGCTATAAAGTATCGAATTTGTTGACAGATCTCAATGATAAAACCATATCAGAGCAGTACAGAGAGAAATTGTGCTTAGTTTAGTTTGGTTTGCCCATTCGATTATATTGGCAAGAGACGTCAACAAGGTCATAGAAGATGATTTGTTGACGCATGCTGAGGATTTTGATAAATTCAACAATTATCCTTGGGGATATGACAGCTTCTACTTGACTGTCCAATATTTACTGACAAAGCTATCCTCAGGGACGACCATATTATACGTCTTTCCTTGGGCTTTATGGTAAAATTAATCACTAATTTTACTCATCCATTAATTTATATTGAATATAGTTATTATGATTTTTTTTGCTTGCTTCCTGTTTACATTTTTAGGCTTGGGCATTTTAAGTCATTCCTCCCCTCCAAAAGCAGTTAATGGATTACCCGGATGAGTTTTTTCATCCAAGGATATTTAGGTGGTTGGCTGCAAAGAGCAACACCAATATTAAGGAGGTTGATCTCTTTAACCCTCCGGATGATGTAGTACGCCTTCTTCAAGTAAAATAATTCTACTCAAAGATAATAAAGATATTGAACAGAAGTTATATCTGGTGCAACAGATGTTATATCTGATGCACCAGATGGGACATCTGTTGCGATGGGGTATATCTTGTATCAGATACCCACCTGTTGCTTTGGTTCTCTGAACCCGACTCCTAAAAGATTAACCATCTACTGCAAATTATGCAACATATGTTTAATCTGATAATATATCATTCATCTGTTCTGACGTATAGATCTTCTGTTGCATAATAGATTACCCGTCTTGTGCAGCTGTTGCAACAGATGATTGATATTTTGTATCAGATTATCCATGTGTTGCTCTGTTTCTCTGAACCAGACTCAAACAAATTTTAACCATATACTGCGAACTATGCAACAGATGGGTCTTTTTTTTAAATGTAACCCAACTATGAAAATTATTATATTATATGATTTAAATGCATCTGTCTTTTTTTTATAGTTTGTGCATCTATGGAACGTGCCTACTACGGAGGAGTCGGTGATGACTTCTTATATTACTGTAGACCATGTTGATACTATTGCAGATCCAGCAGTGGATTTAATAAAGAAAGAATTGGCTGGAGCAACAGCCATAAGAAGAGTAGTTAGGCAAGGTCAGCCTAATGTTGAGGCTCTTCATGACCAACCTTTTACTAAGGCAGATCTGGGTGCTTCTTCTGGTGGAGTTATTGGTGTTGTTAGTAGGCATGCTGATGCTGCTACCACTCATGATGATGAGCATATTGATGCTCAATAAAGAATAAATCTATTTGAAAACACCCCTTTTTGCCCTTACACAGGTCCCTCTCACCCATCTTCACCCTCGTGTTCTCGTTACGAATGCGATGAGCGCAAGGACAGACAGGATAAACTCTTTGAAAAAGTAAAGGCTATCTCTAAAGTAAGGGAGCCACACACTCCTACAGCATTGGTTAGGAGAAAGAAAAGAGCAATTAGAGACGTACTCTCCACTAGGAAATTTAAAGAAATTGTAATTCCTCCATCTCCAAAAGCTGTTGAAGTTCAGGGGCCAATCAAGAAGGTGGACATATACGCGAAACTTCGCACCGAAGAGTAGAGGGATCTGCGATAGGCCAATAATGCCAAGCCACGCGCACCAGATTACCCCAGTCCTCCATTTTCCCCCAAGACTTCCAGACTATGACTGATATGCGTATGCCGTACGAGGACAAGGCAAGTTTAGTTTTCCTAACCTAGCCCTTCTAATCTACCCCATGAAGAATAAGCTATGCAACGGATGTGAAATCTGTTGTAAAAGCTGGGTATACTGGTGCAACTGGTTGTGGTTCTGTTGCAACTTATTATCTATCTATTGCATAAGTTACGTTGGATTATCAATTCAGAGAACCCTATGCAACAGATGGACCATCCGTTGCATCTTTACAATTACTAACCTATTTAAAAATTGACTTCTTATCTCACAGCATGTTGATATAATTCTCTGCCTCATGAGGAAAAAGCAATTAACGTACCTGGAAGCTTATGACGCTACCGATAGGTACGATCAACTCAATGGAGAGGCATCAGTCCTTGGCGTGGGACTTGATTTCCTAGTTCCTACGTTGGTGTTGGATGAAGAAGAAACGTTAAGATATGTTAGAGGGGACAGGCCAAATCCACACGGCAAGAGCTGGACCGAGGCAAGAAGGATTCTTGCAGTCATTAGCATGAATAACATGCATTATCGGGTTATTGAGATACTACTCGAGGAGGGAAAGATCAATGTTTATGACTCCGACGTACCTCTCATCGACGATTTCAATCTTTTTCTCCTCGTGGAGCCACTGATAGTGTTGTTGCCTATCTTGTTGAGGGAGAGTAAACTGATGAATAATTTGCCAAAGAAAGTGTTGATGAAGAAATCATAGGATTTTAAAGGTCAAAACAGGGGAATGATCCTTCTAAAG
>NW_025884809.1:0-692 GCF_002878395.1 Capsicum annuum
ATTATGTGACTTGTTTACACTCCTTCACATGTGTAGAAATCCACACCACATTTATTTATAATTTATTTAATCATTTTTTAACTATATCCAAGTGATCGTCTATAACCTTG
This sequence comes from Capsicum annuum, assembly GCF_002878395.1. NCBI lineage: Eukaryota > Viridiplantae > Streptophyta > Magnoliopsida > Solanales > Solanaceae > Capsicum > Capsicum annuum. The sequence continues at coordinate 111 of NW_025884809.1, forward strand.
TACATTGATCATTGTGGTCAACGCCTAATCATGATATCAGTCGATGCGATAATAAACGTGTAAGTCTATGATAGACTATATTGATCGATGGATGACATAGTTCATGATCTACGACGGTCTATTAAGTGTCATCACCAGTCCAAGATCATCTATTTAAATCATTTTTAATGTAATTATTTTCTTCCACCGGCCCCAAAACATGTGATTATCCATTTAAATCATATTATATTTAATTATTTTCTTTCACCAGCCCCAAAACATGTTACTATAATTTATTTATTTATTTTTAATTTAATTATTCATTTTTTAACTACCTCCACGTGATGGTCTATAGATGTGTACATAGATCACGGTAGTCTACGCATAATCAGGATATCAGTCGATGTACTAATAAAGGTATAAGTCTATGATAAACCATACAAATCGAGGGCTGACATAGGTCATGATCTACGACAGTCTATTTAGTGTCACCACCAGTTCAAAAGAGAAAAATTACTTTTCCAAAGGTAAAAAATGGCTACTTTTGTAAGCCATCAGTGTGAACACTTTGTTTTTACTTCATATATAAGGTGTACATCCCTC
>NW_025884809.1:792-4804 GCF_002878395.1 Capsicum annuum
AGTGTGAACACTTTGTTTTTACTTCATATATAAGGTGTACATCCCTCTTTATTTTATTTCATCAACTTTATTTTGTTTTTAAAAATTCTACAATGTCGCAAGCATCTCAATCATCCAATTCTAAAAATACTCTAATTTGTCATTGTGGGAATGCGGTTGTCTTGAGGACGTCACGCACGGATTCAAATTCAGGTCGCAAATTTTATAATTGTGCAATTACAAAGGTGAGGTGTGCGTGTTTTTTTTTTTTAAAAGTTAAGTTAATGGTTATGTAATTATTATTTTTTTCCTAGGATAATGGCGCATGCTCATTTTTCAAATGGCTTGATGAGCTATCACCTCCATCCAGTCCATCAACGTTTATTCCGGGACTCAAGACATCAAATTTTTAAGGTTTGGCAAAATTTAATCTACTACAAAGGCTCCAACGATGCGAAGAAAATAAAGATTTTCTCATGACTTTGTTCAAAGAAGACGAAGAACAGAGGGATCACTTTAAACTATTGCTACATAACACCCAAATAGAGAGGGATCAACTAAAACAAAAATTGATTTTGGCCGAAGAAAGAGAGAATGTCCTAAAAATGATGTTGTGTGCAATAATGCGTAACATGGATGTAGTGATATTGAATAAATAATAATAGTTCTACTTTTGTATAATGTTAAATACTATTTTTGATAGAACAATAGTCGATTAAACAACACGTCAACTTAAATTCGACTAGCAGGGTAATGATAGACTATGCATACGGTATATGAAATATTAAGTATGCATTCTATGATATCAAGCATACAATGTACCAACTATGACCACACCCTGCATATTCAAATTCCATGCCACAAATCAGTTTGATAGAAACAGATTCAGCTCAAAATCTTAACAAGTTTCATAAAATAAAAGAATAATTGTCATATCCTACCACCAGATCCTTCAAACTTCATATTTGTGAAATAAAAAAAATTGTCATATCCTAACAACTCATCATTTAACAACAAATTAAACATCTTAGCATTTAAATGTCTCTTTCCCTAAGTTCCTCATCAACATAAGTGTTACTGTTGATTTCATCAACAATGTCCATGACCACATCTATTTGGACAGCTTCAACTTCTTTTTTTCTCAACAATTGCGCTGCTTCTTCATTCTCACCTTCTTCTCCTTCTTTTTCAGCATGTGCATCAGCTGTTGCTTCTTCAATTTCTTTTTCTTCCACACCTTCTTTTCTTACTTCACCTGCAGCAGCTATTTCTTTCTCAGCTTCAGCAGTTGTTTCTTCCTTAGCTTTTTCTTTTCATTCACCTCCTGCTTCTTGCTCAACTTTTTCTTTGTCAGCTTTGTCAGCTTCTTCTTCAATAGTTTTTCCTTTTTTCACGCCTCCTTGTTCATCTGCTGTCGATTCTTCTTCTACTTCTGCTACTGCTACTTTTACACTTTCTTCTTGGCTCTTATCTTCTTCACTATTCTTCTTTTCTTCTTTTTTTTCCTCTTCTGCCACAAAAGCGGCCAACTTATGCATTTTGCTTTTTTTTTTTCTCCTTCTTCATTCCTCTTCGATTCATGCACATGCACTATTTCATAATATTACAAAGTGTTACTGATATTTAAAGCTGAATATTCATTAACAACATTAATTAATAAATGAAGTTACCTCACTTATGTTGTCGCTCACCATTTTCCTTTTTCTTCGTTCTTTTCTCTTTGATATAGGCAGGAATATCCAACACCGTTTCCCCGAGCGCAGCCATATGCTTATGAAGATCCTCGGGGATGAGGTTCCTGCTGTATATTTGGAGGTGCTCGGAGAATCATCATCACCAATGCGTACTCCAATGGGGTTACCACCCAAATTTCCGTCATTATCATTATCCTCATTTGAAGTGAGGACAGTCACCCCTTCTAACTCTTCCTTCAAGCCATCGAGGATGTTATTCTTCACCTCGTTCGTATATGGATCAAACGTAATCATGTAATTCATCTTCGTCTCACGAACAGTAGGGATGATGTATGGGTGCACGTTCTACCAAATATCAATTAATAATTACATAACATTCGATAAAATGGTACTATTACTGCATTATAGAAAATAAGTTCATACCTCGGTAACTTTTCCTTTATACTTTAATGGTTCGCCTTCGATTATCTTATCGCTTTTTGAAGTGTGCCATCTGAGGATGCTGGGGATGGGTAAGGGCTCATTCATTGATTTTCTAGCAAATTCTCCAAGATGAGGAAAGGCCTCATAGATCCAAATTTGTAAGCAGTGCAACAGTTAAAAAAATAACTATGAGTCTATGTCATAGTATAAATAAAATGATAATCTACGATAAAATTACTAAAGGGTTTATGGTAGATACCATGAATGCCCAGAGAAATCCGAATAGAGCATAGGATGCCTTCTGTTTCTCATCAAATACTTCCTTCTGCTTCTTTAGGTCACTTTTCTTCTTCAGATAGTCCATGGTCAGTTAAAATGTCTCTTTCCCCCACGGATACTTCTTGAAGAAACTCAAAGAGTCGACCATTCGAATCAGTTTTGTGTCGACAACCTTCGTCGAATCTTTCGCAAGCAACATGGTGTACAAGAACCACAGTAGACAACACTTAAACTTTCGGTCCTCTGATCAGGTGTAACAAGTTGGCCGCCGTAATGTTTTTGTTTTTTGTCACCTTAAAATAAAAATTATCCCCCTTTTCTAACACCTTCTTTATTTTTGATTCACTGGGGTATGATGAGCAGTTCAGCCCCGTGATCAAACAAAAATCTTTCAAGACAAAACAGGCAGGTTTGTTATTAACACAGAACCACATCCCATGACGCATCTTATCGTTCTTAACGCGTCGCAACAGCAAATAATGAACCAACTGCCCATTGAACTTGAGATGTTCCGACAGGTTTCTCAGGTGTCCAAAACAGGACCGCTTGAATCTTTTCTTCAATTCTTGGTCGACAAGAATTTGCTTAAATTCTCGATAAGCAGCCATTCTTGATCTGACCGATATCTTTGTTGGGAAAGATCCGACCTCGTCAATTATCGTTCGAAGGTCATACCGCTCCACGGAAATGCACCTTGAAAGATATGGCACTAACAATGAATCATTATCCCCATCATCACTATTACTCCCACTTCCCTCGCACTCTTCACTGTCACTACTGACACTCCGCTTGGCAACATCTTCACTAGAATTGACGTAGTCTCTTATCTTCTTTAACTCCGAATCTGATACGAACACCAACTCTTCAATTTTTTTTTGACACTTTTTCAACTACCGCAGCTCTTCTCTTTCTACTACGACCAGCGGTATGGTCTTTCTGTTTAAGAATAACATTTTTTCTACCCATTTTCCATACAGTCTACACCTAAAGAACAAATCTCCCATTTTCAGTTCATAGACCACAAGTCTATCAACAGAAATAACTCAATGATCAAATGAAACCCCCCCCCCCACAAAAAAAAATTACAAACACCCTACCATTAAACAGTTCACTACACAAACATACAATAATTAAACCAAAATCGAACATGCAAAATATCAAAACACAACAATTGCTAAAAATCAAACTAATTAGCTATTAATATTTCAATTTTCATTATTTCAGCAATCATGTTTTAAAAGAATTTCATACATCTGAAACTTGAAATATATCTAGGGCATTCTCATTTCATAGACCACGGGTCTACGAATAAACCGCAGGTCTACAAACAGAAAAGGGACGTTGTTCAAATCAAAATGCCAAAATAACTCTTCAAACAACAATTATACCACCATTCAACACTTCGTTGCTAAAAAAAACAGATTAAATCAAAACACCAAATTCAAAAAAAAAATCCTACATCACTACCAGTTGATTAGAAAAAAAAAACCATTTACATGGATCTAGAAATGATCGAAACTCGATTTTAACTAACCTTACGAAGCAATAACGCCCCCTTAGCAGCTGCAGATGAAGAACGTACGAAAATGGCATTTTTGGGAGAGTTGTTTGAAAGCGGGAGTTGGGAATTGAAGAGG
>NW_025884810.1:0-7326 GCF_002878395.1 Capsicum annuum
GATATCCGCCTTTAACATCACATTGTTGAGGAATAAGCCTCCTTAATTCATCTAAATCACTCTATTCATATGTAAATTTACCAATGACTGCAAATTAAAGATCTTGAATTTGGTTCATTCTATTGACTTATTCCTCCATCTATCTGATCTGAGGGGTACCTCCAACCATGGTAAAGTCTTTACAGAGACTTTTATAAGTGTGTTGATCCGTTTGGTTAAGAGAATCTGCAAATGATACCTTTTTGTGCAAACTAGGGTTTGAGCTATTAGGCCAGTATTACTATTGGAATTAGAGGGCAATGGTGGGAACTCAGTATTAAATAGATGTAGACCAGCCACCGGAGAGGGCTGGTCGTTGGCGGGCATTATTTACCTTCAATATTATCACTTTTTGATTCAAATATTATTAGTGGTGCCTATTTAGTTGGCATAGTTGTTAGTATGATGTAAATATTGTATATTAATGTAATCATATATTGTTGTATATTGGTGTAATTACATAAATTTTAATTAGTAGTTAAAGAGAATAATAGTGACTTTAGTAAGAGCAATTTGGTGGGATAGAATAGTGGATTTAGAGGGATAGAAAAGTTGTTCTATAGGGATAGGAAGACGGATCTTTAGGGATGTAATCATTGAATATTTTCTATTTAATGACAAGACTCTCAATATTGTGAGGTATTCAGCAGGAAATTGACATGGTATCAAAGCCTTCTCTTGGCTGTCTTTTTTCTTAGAGTTCATTTGTGGTTTCTTTCAAAATTTATTTTGAAAATTTTGGTTTTTGTTGATTGTTCCTCGACAATTAACACCTAGGAATTTGATCTTGGTCATTTTGGTTGTTCTTTTTGAGTTAGTATTTCTAGTTTACATAATTATGAGTTCATATCAGTTTGAATCATTCAATGTTCGTTTCACTAGAAAGAAATTTTTGTCATGGGAATTTCAGTTTCAGTTATTTGTCACCAGAAAAGAACTATAGGGCCATATAGATAGAGCCAATCCTGCTCCTACTGATCCTACAAAGTTAGGTGAATGGAAGATTAAAGATGCTCGGGTGATGACATGGCTTTTAGGGTCAATTGACCCTCTTATTATTTCTAATCTCAGGCCTTACAAGACAGGTAAGGCCATGTGGGATTATTTACAAAAAGTTTATAACCAAGTTAATAGTGCCCGGCGCTTTCACTTAGAATATGAAATTGCTAATTACTCTCTTGGAGGTCTTTCTATTCAGGATTATTATTCTGGATTTTAGAAATTATGGGCTGAATTTATAGATATTTTCTATGCCAAAATACCTTCTGAATCTCTCTCTATAATTCAGCAAGTTCATGAGCAAAGAAAGTGAGATCAATTTTTGATGAAGTTACGCTCTGAGCTTGAGAGTGTTCGCTCTAACTTGATGAATAGTGACCCGTCTCCCTCCCTGGATGTTTGTTTTAGGTAATTGCTTTGTAAAAAGCAGCGTTATGTCACACAAAATGCTTTCAGAAGAGGAAATGATGTCACTACTGCATTTGCTGCTCAAGGTAAAGGTATGAGTAGGGATATGAATAGAACTCAATGCTACAATTGCAAGGAATATGGCCATATTGCTAGAAATTATGGCAAGAAGTTTTGTAATTATTCTAAACAACAAGGACACATTATCAAAGAGTGTCCCACACGCCCTCAGAATCGTAAGGTAAATAATTTTTATGCAGCAATAAATGGTTCCACTCTTGAGAACTCATATTCAGGACCTTCAGGACAAGTTCTTACTCCTGAAATGGTACAACAAATGATCGTATCAGCCTTTTTAGCATTGGGATTACAAGGTATTGATGTTAAATCTAACTTTTGGATTGTTGATTCTGGTGCTTCCAATCAATCATATGACTAACTCAACAAGCATGCTAAAAAATGTTCGTAAGTATCAAGGTTCATTAGAAATACAGGTTGCTAATGGTAGTAATTTACCCATTACCAAGGTTGGGGATATTGCTCCAACTTTCAAGAATGTTTTTATTTCACTGAAGCTCTCAACTAGTCTTATTTCAGTTGGACAATTGGTTGATGACAATTGTGATATAAATTTTTCTCGTAATGGTCGTCTCGTGCAGGATCAGTTGTCGGGGACGATAATCGCAAAGGGGCCTAAAATTGGAAGATTGTTTCCTATACAATTTTCCATTCCTCCTGTTATATCTTTTGCTTGTACTTCTGTGGCTAATAAGATTGAGCTTTGGCATAAGCGTCTAGGACATCCAAATTCTTTTGTGTTGTCCTATTTATCAAATTCTGGTTTATTAGGAAGTAAAAATCAATTTTTCCCTGCTTCATTTGATTGTTGTACTTGTAAATTAGGCAAAAGTAAAATTCTTCCTTTTCCTAATTTGGGTAGTCGTGCTACAAAGTGTTTTGATGTTGTTCATAGTGATGTTTGGGGTATTTCACCAATTGTTTCTCATGATCAATTCAAGTACTTTGTGACATTCATAGATGATTAACATCGATTTACGTGGGTGTATTTTCTTCGTACCAAATCTGAAGTATTTTCCATGTTCAAGATATTTTTGGCTTACATAGAGACTCAATTTTCTACTTGTATCAAATTATTATGATCTGATTCTGGTGAAGAATATATGTCAAATGAATTCAAAAATTTTTTGCTTGACAAGGAATTGTCTCACAACGCTCTTGTCCATATACACCACGATAAAATGGGGTCGCTGAGCGTAAAAGTCGTCATCTTTTAGATGTCACTCGTACTTTATTGATTGAGTCCTCTGTCCCATCTAAATATTGGGTTGAAGCTTTGTCTAATGCTGTCTATTTAATTAACAGGCTGCCATCTAAAGTGTTAAATCTTGAGTCTCCATATTTTTGTCTTTATCACAAAAATCCAAGCTATGATAATTTTCATACATTTGGTTGTATTTGTTTTGTGCATCTTCCTCCTTCTCAGCATAATAAACTTTCTGTTCAGTCTACTAAATGTGTTTCTATGGGTTATAGTACTTCACATAAAGGTTTTCTCCGTTATGATCCATGTTCTAATAAATTTTATATTTCTAGAAATGTTGTTTTCTTTGAGAATCAGTATTTTTTTCCTACTCATGTTGAGTCATCTCCTGATTCTCTTCTTCTTCCTACTTTTGAAGATTTTTCATATTCTTCTAAGAGGTTCAAATCCGAATTTATGTACGAACATCGGCGGCCAACTTTACCCCCTCCTGATATTGATCCACCACCTGAAACTGCACCACAACTAGAATCTGAGAATTCTTCAAGGCCTACTCCTCTTGAGCCCACTCGACGATCTACGAGAGTATCTCGTACTCGTAATTGGTATGGCTTTTCATCTACTTTATCCACCATTTATGTTCCAACTTGTTACTCACATGCTTCTAAGCATGAATGTTGGCAGAAGGCAACAGAGGAAGAACTTTTGGCTCTCAAAGAAAATGACACATGGGATATTGTTTCATGTCCTTCAAATGTCCATCCAATTGGATGTAATTGGGTTTATTCAATTAAATTTCATTCTGATGGAACTCTTGATCGGTACAAAGCTCGGTTGGTTGTTCTTGGTAACAAGCAGGAGTATGGTGTGAACTATGAAGAGACTTTTGCACCGGTAGCAAAAATGAAGACGATGAGAACTATTGTTGCCATTGTTGCCTCACAACTCGACTCAGAAAATTGACAATAGTAACACGCTTGTTAGTAGTCCTAGTTGAGTCAAAACATTTCTTTATTAGTTGCTAATATTTAGATAAGTGGATAATTAGTCGTTAGGTTAGTGGGTAATGTTTTTCAGTAAGTTTCTCTAGTTGGTTGAGTTTTTTTTTATTCCTATTTAAAGAGTACATGTTTCTTGAGCCGGGGGGTCAATCAGAAACAACCTCTCTATATCACCTCTAAGGTAGTGGTATGGATTGCGTACACTGAACACTACCTCAGAGGAGGGTAGAGTGTACGCAGTCCATGTGAGGTAGAGAGGTTGTTTCCGATAGATCTTGCAGCTAAACTAAATCTAGGATATATAGAAAAATTAAGTTCATAGATTCTCCTTGCCAATTTACGTTCATACTCCCATCCAACAGTTACCTAAAATCTGTACCACATTCATACCCCAGCAGTTTTAGGTAGATAAGGTTGCTCCCAGTTTCCAAAATGTGTATCACATTTGAAATTGAAGCATAATTCTAGGTTGTTTTTTCGGTATTGAAGCATAAGTTGATGCTTTTAAGTGATACTTATCTATACATATATGTACGATGTATCCTTTCCAGACTTAACCGTAGCTACTGATTCCCTCATTTGGACAAATGATGACGTTCCCTTGATTTTCCTAACTTTCTATTAACTTAGAGGAGTGGTGTTGCTCTTCATTTCTAAGTTTTCAAGTTTCGCGCAATTGATTTTAGTATCTGCAGATTTTGTTCTATGTTAAATTATGTCATTTTTCATCGTTATTCTTTTCCTTCCTCAGAAGAAGAGAGGAACAATTAACATATCTGATTCTATAAGTTGAAGACAAGATATCAAACTTGGAAAAAGGAAACATTTTATATCAAATCAAATTTTTGAGCTGAACTGAAAATTTCGAGCTAACGAATATCCAAATTAATAATTCACACAAACAGCTAGATTCAGTTTAATGAAAGAAAATTAAAAACTTTAAACTAATGCTCCAAGAAATAATTTAAAATGCCACAATGAAGACATCGACTTTGAAAATCATGGACGCATCAACAACTCCAGTTTCATCTTGATCTTGTCCAACTGGATAATAGTCTCCTGAATTATCCCCATAAACCCATCGACGAGTTGAAAATTGCAACAAATAGGGTGGATTATTTCGGGGTAATATCCTACACGTGCAGCCATTTTCATAACCTTTAAGAAATGGTGCTCTAACATAACAATCTTATTCGCCAATGCCTGACCACGAAATTTCACATTGGGAACTGAAGCCTCGAAGTAGTTGATGAAGTTCTTTGAATAAGGAGGATGCGAAATTACCGCACCATTGAAATAGTAGTGATAGATAGCCTTCAAGATTGCTTAGTCATGATTATAATCATAATCGTCCTCTTTTTCCAGTTTAATTTCAGATGTTCCTCCTCTTTCAAGCATGGAAATGTAGGCACATTAATTGGCTTCAATTCATATGATTCAGACATCGGATGCCTTCCTTTTTGTTAAATTTTCGCAAACACACGCTTCAATTGATACACTTCAGATGCTGGGAGCTTTCTTTTTCCTGTTACTTTTGCAAGTTCAGGGATGATTGATTCTTGATTTTCTCCTGAAGTTAGCATTTTGGGCATGGTGATTCTTTGTGAAAATGTTGAAGCTGATAAAGAAAGAAGATATTTTTATGAGAATGCGGAGACGGTTCTTTCTCTTGCTAATATTTATAGCTAATTCATTTCTTTAAAATCAGTAAAATATTAATTGTACTAGATCTCACTGCAGATTACTGTCCATAACTCTATGTATAGTGTTCACACTGGATTATTTTGTTGACCAGACAATAAATGACCTTTCGAGTAAGGCATGTACTGATCTGTGGTGATTTATGGCTGGTAAAACTTGGCTTATATGGAAAACTAAAAACACATAGGAATGTCCTCAAGCATAGCGTACATTCTCATATAGACTAAACACTGAGTTAAATGTTCGTTATCGAACATATTATTAAGTTGTTGAAGAAAAAATATAGTTCGTGCATGTTTTTTGATCCCACTGAAAAGAGTAGTAGACGCAGCGCGATATTTTACCATGATTAATCATAAGTCGATGTAAGAAGCATATCATTTAATAACAAATTATGCATAATTAATAATTGTTATAGGAAAAAAGGGGTAAATATACCCGTCAATTTTGTGATTTAGAGAGAATATATTGTCATGACCCAACCCGAGGCCCTGGACCATGATTAATCATAAGTTGATGTATGAAGCATATCATTTGAAAACAAATTATGCATAATTAACAATTGTTATTGGAAAAAAGGGGTAAATATACCCGCCAATTTTGTGATTTAGAGAGAATATATTGTCATTACCCGACCCGAGGCCCTGGACCATGATTAATCATAAGTCGATGTAAGAAGCATATCATTTAATAACAAATCATGCATAATTAACAATTGTTATAGGAAAAAGGGGGTAAATATACCCTCCAATTTTGTGATTTAGAGAGAATATATTGTCATGACCGGATCCGAGGCCCTGGCCGCGATGGACATCCTGAACCATGAAGGCCCGAGAGACCGCTGTCTCTGCCCAACCAACTAGTGATATTGTCCGCTCTGAACCCAAGCTCGCACAGCATTAAAACGCGTCATTGGAGAGTAAGGTTTTCTTACTTATATACCCAGCATCCCTTTTGTGTTTTGCTGATGTGGGACTCCATATCCTAAGTTGGAGTGTTACATACACCCATCCTTATGGACTCAACGTCCTCGCTTAGGTTTGCCCCCCACTGAATGGGATTTGCCTACACTCAGGACTGAGGTTTGTCCCGCCTTACCCGGATTCATCTACACTCAGTTTGAACTCTAGCCCACATCGACAGGGCTGACACAGGAGCGGCTCTGATACCACTCTGTCACGATCCGAGCCAGGGCCCTAGCCACGACGGGCATCCCAAACCACAAAGGCCCGAGACTCCCCTATAACTCCCCAACCCACTAGTGATATCAGAGCCGCTTCTGTGTCAGCCCTATCGATGTGGGCTAGAGTTCAAACTAAGCGTAGGCAAATCCCGGTAAGGCAGGGCAAACATCAGTCCTGAGTCTAGGCAAATTCCATTCGGTGGGGCAAACCTCTGCGAGGACGCTGAGTCCATAAAGGGGTGTATGTAACACCCCAACTTAGAAATGAGTCCCACATCGGCATAAACACAAGAAGGATGCTGGGTATATATGTAAGAAAATCTTACTCCCTAGTGACGCGTTTTAAAGTCGTGCGGGCCAGGGCCCAGAGCGGACAATATCACTGGTGGGTTGGGCAAAGACAGGGGTCTCTCGGGCCTTCGTGGTTCGGGATGCCCGTCGCGGCCAGGGCCTCGGGTCGGGTCGTGACATATATACCTCATTAAAAAAAGTTATGCATATATACGCCATCGTTTGATGAATTAGGCATATTTACATTTTTTGTTGAAAGACCTATATTTACTGAATTAGAAAATAATCTAAAACTGACTTTTTTTAAATTCCAAGAATATCATGCGGCTTTAAAATAATTACCTCACATTTTACCACTCCAAACCCTGTCCAATTGAAAAAAGTCCAATCCATCTACACAATCAATAAATGAAATTGTGTCA
>NW_025884811.1:0-4138 GCF_002878395.1 Capsicum annuum
AACTTGATCAACTCCTCTATTGCAATGTTGAACAATAATTCCTCTAAATCTCCTCTAATTTCCTGATTTTTAGCACAATTTCTTCAATCCGCCGTGGAATTTGACATTTTCCCTGAATGCACGTGAGCAACAAAAGTGAATCCATTTCCCCTATAATGCAGGACATGCCCTGGTCTAAGCACCATTCTTGTCCGAATAGCATTGCAGACACTTCTGCCCAGTTTGATCTGCTCCCTAGGCCTAAGGGGATGGTAAATGCCATTAAGACACAACTCCCATCGCTCGAGTTTCATAACTTAACTTTAGGTCATTAGGTGTGGGAGTTTCCTAGATGAACTATCACCAACTATTTATCAAAACACACTGAAACTCAAACAATTAATTGTAACGCCCCATAACAATCCTTCATGTGTTATCTTGTAGTAGCTTGCTTATAGAGTTGATGACTTAAAAAAAAAAAAAACTCTAAGTGTCAAAGAGACTTATTCTCATTTGGAATTCCCTATCTTTGAGTATTTTATTTTCGACCTTCCCGACCTTCGTTTCTTGATTTTTTTTGTTGATATACATGGGGCAAGTCAATAGAACATCTTGGGTGCATTTTAGGGGAAAAATACACTGGTTTTAAATGCCTTTGAAATGCTCGCGCAGTTTGGGCGCATTTCAGGGGCAGATTCAGGGTCAACTTCAAATGATCATAACTTCTTGTATATAATGAACTGCGAGAGCTAATATATATCAAATGAAAGCTCTTTGAGTCTTCTATCCAATACCACTAATTTCATCTAAATCTAACATCTCAGCCAAAAGTTAGTTCCGTTTTACTTCAACATATCAATCTGTCAACTGGCAAAAATTTCTGCGATATTTTTTATTTCTGTATGGGTAAAATGGATATTTCCCATCCCCTATCATACCCTAACACGAGATTTAAGCCTCAATTGATCAAAAGATAGTCATTTTCTTCCAATTGCACAAGAACCAAACCCCTTAGTCCCAAAATAAAATCAAGATCCCTCAAAATTCAACCATAAAATTTCAAAATTTATTTAAGATTCGAAATCCCCAATGCGAGGGCTACAAGAAGCACCCATCAATTGTTCGTAGAGCATCCCTAACGCGAGAGTTCATTCGAAAGCTGTACGCGGGGTTTTCCTGAAAATCTCATGGGCATAGAAATCATGATTTTAAGAATAGAGTTTCAGATTTATGAATATATTCATGTTTTAGAAACATTGATGATATTGTTTTGGTCTTTAGGCCTTCCCCAAATTGATTTGAATTGATATATGTATATATGTACGTGTTTTAATGTTAATGTTTGAATTGAGAGCATGATTCATGTAAAAATCCCTCTCTTGTTATGATTTTCTTTACTTATTATATGCTATGGATTATCTTGAATGCATCATTGAAAAGCATGATATGAAATGCCTTAAGAATTGTTATAATTGGATTATAATTTTGATTTCAAAAGAGAAGGTAGTTATGTTGATTAATGTTGAAAATATTCATTTAACGAAAAAGTGCATGATTTTGCCATAAGCACATGACCACCATATGTTTGAAGGATTCTTGCATAGTTTTGACTTATGTTTCGAAACATGAAATCTCTTAAACTATTTGCATATTTGGGTGGTTTGGATTGAGTTTTCATGAAAGAATCATGCATGGTACAATGTGGCTCAGAATTAGGACTTGCAAGTCTTGGTGTGACGACACCAACTCAGGTTAAAGCCATAGTAATTCAGAATAGATGTTAAAACTAGAAATATGCATGATTCAGAACAGGATAAAATTGAGCATAAAGAGAGCTTAGGTGGTTCTCCGAAGAAGGCATAAGTTCAGATAACTCATTGCTCAAAACCGTGATTTGCCGATCCAGGTATATTATTATATGCTGGCCTAGTGTCCTGTGGCGTATCAGACTCAGACACTCCAACCCTTGCGGTACACTTGGATTGGGGGCTTCCCCGCCGAGTCAATAGCGGATTCCATATAGCCCATGGAATATCAATTTGTAGGGGAGTGTCATCTAACTCAGAAGTAATACAAAGATCAGAAACAGTATTGTCAAGAATGGTTTATGATTTTCAGAAAAGTGCCCATGTGTTTTGAAACTATTTATGCATGATGTTTTGTAACCCGCTCTCAACTATTTTAATGTACTTGTTATAATTCTGGAAACTAGGACATTTAGCTAGAGATTGTAATTTATCAAAAAACTCAAAAAATAAAAAAAAATATCAGAAATAAAAATAGAAAATACAGAATATATACAGATAGATTATATAGATTATGAATTAGAAAGTGAAGATAGTATATATGAAATTTCAGAGAATGAAACAAATAATGAAATAGATAGTGAATTAGATGAATCAAATGACTGAAGAAAATATAAAAATGAACCAAATAACTGAAAAAGATATAAAAATAATAACAAAGGAAGTATATTTAAATGAAGAAGGAACAGATCAAAAAATAATATTTGACTGTAATATATTTGATGAAATAAAAGGAAAAGAGTAAGATTAAAGTGTAGAAAAATATTTAAAATACCAACAATAAAAAATATATTTAGTAGAAAAAAGGAAGAATACTACGTAGTAAGTCAAACAGAACATGTAATAGACTGTAGATATGCAAAAAGAAGAGCTAGTATACCACTAGTAACAAAAAGAATAATTAATAAAGAAATAAACAATGTAAAAGTAAAGGCCTAGTAATATGTACACCTTGGAGGAACAGAGATATTAATAAAAACATGTTTTAGAGAAAGAATAGATACATCAGTAGAATTATATTTAGCAGATGATAGAATTATAAACCTATAGAAAAAAGTATAATATCAGTCATAAAGGAAATTTAATATACCAAAATTTAAATTTATAATAAGTGTGAATTATTCACTAGCAATAACAGATAAAAATATAGATAAATCTTTATTATTATATTGAAAAATATCAGGAATAGAACTAACCCCAGAAAGTAAAATATTTACAGTAAGATGTAAAAATCTATAGTATTAACAACAAAACATAAAATAACAGGAAAAAATAAAATTAATAAAATTCAAATAGAAAGTCCTGTTGAACAATTTGTGAAAATAATTGATAATAATGATTATAGTTATAAATACATAAATATAGAAGAAGATTTAGAAATAATAAATGATAGAATAAGTACAACAAAATGAATAGCTCATGAAAAATCAGAATCATCAAGCTCATCAAAAAGAACAAGTTATGAAACAACTTCAACGGTTAATTTAAATCAATATTATATAATAGGAACAATAAATGAAAAAGAATTTTTAATACTCTTAAACACAGAACAAGAATAAAATTATATAGCAAAATATCTAGTAAAAAGTGAAGAAATAAAATCTAATAGTCATATATGCCCAGATCTACCAAGGAGTGTAATAAACATTAAAGATACGGCAGAAAAAGAAATAATAATAGGAGTTAGAAAAATAAAAATAGAATTTGAAATAGAGGAAGAAATGCAAAAAGCAGACATAATATTAGGAATAAAATGGTTAGAACAAGTAAAACCATACAATATAGAACATACACAATTATCTATAACATATAATAAAGAAATATTGTTCATAAAAAGAACTTTAACATGATATGAAAATATATGTACTTGTAAAAATAATAGTAGAAGGATATTATAATAGGTATTATGATAGATACAGGAGCAGAAGCAAACTTATGTAGATACAACTTCTTACCAGAAAGTAAATGGGATAAATTAAAAAACACCAATAGTAGTCAAAGTATTTAATAATGAAGGAATCTTAATTACATATAAAGCTAAAAATGTAAAAATACAGATATGGGATAAAATAATAACAATAGAAGAAATCTATAATTATGAACTAACATCAAAATATATGCTTTTAGGAATGCCATTTTTAGATAAATTATACCAACATATAATAACTAAAATATTTTTTCCCATATTTCATTTAGGTGGGTTAATTAAGTGCTTTTTCATAATATTCTTTAGTTTTTTGTTTTAATCTTATTAATTCCTCTATATTTTCATTAAGGTATTCTATATATTTTATATCTTTGTTTCTCATATATTCTTCTAAATTTGTTTTCATTAATTTTTCTATTAATTGTAT
>NW_025884812.1:0-7616 GCF_002878395.1 Capsicum annuum
CTTCTACTTATTTTTAAAAGTACTTTTGCAAGTTTATCAAACACCCTTCTTTTTTTAAAAGTATTTTTTTTCTCAAAATAAGTGCTTATTTTGGGAACTAAGTAATCCCAAACAGACACTTATTTTTCATATAGCTATACTAAAGCTTTGTGGCGCTAACGGATAAAAAGTCGGTTTTTCCTTTTTGTTTCTCAGCTCTACCGTCGATTTGCTGTCGACGCCCCATCCTTCAACTCTTATTCTTCCTCCTTTTAGTTTGGGTATAAGAGGCACAATGAGACTATAAATATTTAGCGGTAAGAACAATAATTTTTTGATAAATTAATATTTATTTATTTTTCCAATTTTTGGGTATTTTTATGTTGTGGGATGATCTGTGATTTTTTTACCATTGACGACCATGAACTTACGAGAAGACTACGACGGTTAAGAATATTTTCACCTACATTTTCAGGTTGTTCGAAGTAATTTTGGGATTGTTTTGTGGCTTTTTTTTTTTGCTCAAATTCAATTGTTTAAAAAGGATACTAATTGAATAATTATAAAACAGATGGACGTGTGATGGACAAAGGATGAACATGAAGAATAATGGCTCCACTATTTTTTTTGGTGACTTTTCATGTTACAATCGAACCCCATGGAATGGGTGCTTAAAGATGCGCCAATTTCCAGTCCTCTCAACTTATAAGATGACTCTCTCTGGCAAGTCCCTTATTCACCTAAGCTTCACCGGATTTTCTTTTTTTTGAGTTGCTTCAAATAATCATTCTTTAGTTATGATTGAATTTTCTGTTAGCAATGTGTCTGAAATATTAAATTTAGAAGCGGCAGTAAGATACCTGTGAGATCAAGTGCTCATAAAGTTATGCTGAAACATTCTAATAGGTTCTGCTACAATTTTTCTGCTTTAGAATATTTAGTTGTGAACAGTTCCAATATTCTGTTGTGAACATTTTCATTCAGAAGTCACCTATTACTTGGTTGATTGTTATAGTAATTCTTTGCAACTTCATATTACAACAATAATTGAATTAGTTCTCTAACAAGTTGGGGTCGGTGATATAAATCCTTAGCAACTTGTCATCTTCTATTAGTTATCAGGAAAAAAATTAGTGGAATTTTCTTTTCTTATTTTATCAAGATTTTAGTTTTGTGCATTGATTATAAGTTTCTTTATTTCAGGCTGTAAAAGCAAGACAATTTGTTCATGTTCTAAAAATCCTACCTCGCACAGAGGGGCATAACTCTCCCGAAAAAAAATTATCTTGCAACATCATATGTTCAAACCCCAATCTTTAGTATACATTTTGATCATCTGCTGGTTATATACAATTATACATAATATTGGATATTGAAATTGAGCATGCATTTCACATTCATTCATATTTGTACCTTCTTGCCTTTAGTTTATCAACTGTTTTTTATTTGCATGTTCTTACTTATTTTCCCCTACCCCTATCTAAGTGGCACAAACTCTTCCCTTTCGATGCCACATTCGTGTGAAATTCTCTAAGAATACACTACTTTTGGAGAATTCAACAAGCGTCCATTGACATTTTTAAAGAGTCCGAGCAACATAGACTCTTATAACTAAAAATAGCTATTACTTCTATTTTACCATGCTAATTTAGTTTCTCTATTACTCTGCTCATCCTTTTCATTACTAATATTCTCTATTAAGAATAAATAATGAATTCAATGAAGCAACTTATTTTTTTAAAAAAAAAAAAACGCAAAATTAAAGTACACTAATCACTATCTTCTCAGATTCGTTACAGTGTTTTTATATTTGGAGCTTTAGTGAGTTGAGAGTGTTGTGAAATCGTGAATTCACATTCAGATCAAAGGGACAAAAGCAACATGATCCAATTATATCATCACTTCATCCTAAAAATTCAAGCCATCCAACATCATTTAAATATCTTGATTTCCCAAATTTTCTAAAAAATATTGATTTTTAAATTTGCCTGCTTTATATTTTTTTCTTGCAATGTTGTGAATGATCAGTATTTTTTGGCATCAATGATCAGATTAATTTATGTTGAGTTTTTTTTATACTGCTTTTTGCATATGGGTAATTGTTTCCACTCCTCAAGATGCTGCTTTAATGGATGCTCGCAAAGCGGTGAAAATATTCTCTTAATATGTCAGAGAAAGTGTTCTCTCAATGTGCCAGGTATGATCTTTACTGAACCTTTTGTTTACGAGCAGAAGGTACCATAGAAACTTAAAATTGTAAGTTGTCAAATTTTATTGGCTTGATGTTCTTTTTATGTGGCAACCCATAAAAATCAAAAGACGCGACTGTTTAGTTATTTTCTTTGGAGGTTTATTCTGAATTTAATGGTGTTTGATAATGACAAAGGATAATTAATGGGTTTATTAATTAGGAAAATAGATGATAAATGAATAAAAATTTAAAAAATGACTCAAAAAAATCAGAAAAAAGATAATTACCTTTGCTGATCATTGAGGCATGCCACATCAGCATCCTCTAATGATCCTTTTATATAGGGAGAGAGAGATTCGTTGGGTTTGGGTTGAGTTAATTGACTTTTTCTTTTTCATTTTCTTATACTCTGTTTTCAAAAGGAATATTGCGTAAAGTCGAACTTGTGATTTTCTTTTCAATTTTTTTTCCTTCTAGCCTAATTTCAGTTTGGGGGAAAGGTAGTTGAATTTATGATGTCTACTGGGGAAATGTTATAACATTTCTGGCTGGGTCATAATATAAGTTCAAATAAGTTGGATCTTTCAGTTGGATTTTTTAAACGTATTATTCAACAAAGTTTGGTTGTTGCAGTTACATAGAGGAATTTGTTAAAGTCTTTTTCAATTTATGGAGAAATGTGTAAATCATTCATGAACAGAAAGCAACATGATCAAGAAGCCCTCGTGGTATTCAAACATTATTTGTTATGGGCACAACACTTTTGAAGACCAAATGCACCTCGGCAACGAATCTTTATGCTATTTGGATTCGCTCTTGCTGTAACAACACAAAAGTAGCATCATATTCAAGAGTACCATGAGAAATCTGAGTTGGTGAGTATTACAGTTGAAGAAATAGATGATCGGTGAGAGTTACTTTTTCAATTGTCCCTTTTTATATGCATAAGCAGCCTAGAATATTGTCCAAGAGTAGTATTTTCTAACTTATCTATTCATATTCAAGAAAAATCTTAAAGTAATCCCTTATTTTGGGTTTAGATTTAAAACCATCATTATTTCATGAGGAGCACTAATAATCCTCATTATTTGTTAATTGAGGGACATCAACCTGGTGGTGTGGCGTATCTACGAGGTAAATTTTACTTTGTGGGGTTGATATTAGTTCATTTTTTCATGTATGGTTGATATTTTCTTTATTCGTTTATTTTATATTTTTCACTTTTGCTTGATTTTTGTGGGCTTCCTTTGCTTCGCCTATGTAAGTTCAACAAAGATTTTTTCCAGGCTGGGTCAATCGTTATCCAGGATGAGAAAATTGCTTCAAAACAAAGATAGAATGAGATGATATATTGATAAAGTAAATTTCTCAATTAAGAATGTCATCGATACATCTTGTCCAGTTTTCTCTCCTGTTGATGTGTGTAGGTCTCTTTGATGACTCTTTGCACTCAATCACGTGTTACTATTGATCCAACCTTTCCAATTATCAATTGCATATTGAATGGTGCAACAAAGAAGATCAACTAGAAAAGGATTAGAAAAACAACACTTGGGAGAACCTCCTATGTGCAATAATGATTGTGTGAGTGAATGGTGTGTGCGTATATAGAGGGAAGATCTCCTTTGTTTTCCCTTTCTTTAAATGTCATGCTAACAAGATCTAGAGGAGTTTATGGAGGAGGGGTCTATTTTGATTAAAAGAAGATGACATCACCAAGAAAAGATAGTGGTACAGCTATTGAAGTGGCAAAAGTTACTATGCTATGGACAGAGAAAATTGATGTTGTTTGACAATTTAAATAGTACGTTGTTGCTGGAATGTACATACACTCATTCTAAGAAGGTAAAATTTTTTTTTGCAGTTGACAAAGGTTAAAAAAGTTAGCATCTTCTACATTCGATTGTAGTCAAATGAGAGTTCATCTATTTTCAAATTCTAATTAAATATTTGTATATATTGGATATATATATATACCGACCACAGCATAGTAAAAAAAAAAAAAAAAAAAAAAAAAAAATATATATATATATAATTAATTTTATATATGCATATACATAATACAGTTTCATCTTTTTTATATTTTTAAGTCTATATTAAATAATTTCTAAGTTAATTATATATGTTGAATGTGATAACCGCGCGAAGCACGGATAATTTGACTAATACACCCTAAAAGGAGAAAGAGAAGTATTTGTAATCTGGAAGTACTTATTTCTTTTACATAATATAGATATGTATTTATTCATCGAGTCACTCATTTTTTATTCATATCAATTATAGGTGGTCAAATAATTTATTTAGTTTTATCCAACTCATTTTTGATCCACCCATGTCGAATCCGATCCGCCCGTTGCAACCTCTTTTTGAACCTCTAAATCTCAGATCCCAATCCGTAGTACACCTCTTTCTTTGACAGTACAAAACAATTAATATTGAAAGAACCACATCACAAAATAATAGGCTCTTAATTATTTCATCCTACCATACTAAGCATAGAAGAAAGAGTAAGAGGGAGATTACAGGCTTTCAAGAATAAAATAATAAACAAAAAAGTGACATAAATTTATTTTTTTTGGTTAGTTGTTATGTTTCCTTAATTGTTTTCATCTTTTTTGTATCTAGATTTCTTAAGTCGGGGATCTGTCGAAAATAACCTCTCTATTTTCATGAGATAGTTTCAAGGTCTGCATAAACTCTACATTTGTGACATTCGTAGGTACTGCTACAACTAGTTGGTTCTTCAATTGATTGATGAAGAAAGAAATTTAGTAGGGAACAATAAATATATATAAGAACATGATTGTCAACAACTTTCAAAAGACAAAAAAAGTGAATAGGACCTATTGATCATCCACACATCAGCTAACAAAAAGTTTCAATTTTCTCTCCTGTTTATTACTACGAAGAAGCA
Organism: Capsicum annuum; assembly: GCF_002878395.1. Classification (NCBI taxonomy): domain Eukaryota; kingdom Viridiplantae; phylum Streptophyta; class Magnoliopsida; order Solanales; family Solanaceae; genus Capsicum; species Capsicum annuum. The sequence goes on from NW_025884812.1 coordinate 5,085, forward strand.
TCAAATTGTAACTATATTTATTCCGTTTTCTATTCTTATTCAAAGTGCAGGATAACCCATGAGCTAAATGAGTTTTTTCTATCAGTTGGGGCTCTCCCTTCACCGCCCTTATGGAGATAATCTATAGGGTTCATAATTACTCCTCGTACTACAAGACACTTACGTAGCTAGTTGCACTAAATTAAGTTTAGCACATCTGAATTTAAATTTTAATCCAATCTCAATCTTCAATGGGTGAGGTAATCTACATAAATATTTTATTGCCAAAGTGGCAAATATATGTATGTATAGGTATCCTAATTATTTATATCCTTTATTAGCACAACAAAAAGGATTGATTGTTCATCAATTTAGCACATAAGAAGATACCATATATGTGTGTGTAGGTATCGTAATTATTTCTATCCTTTATAAGCACAAAAAATGGATTGATTGTTCATTAATTTAGCACATAAGAAGATACCATGTCAATGCACATCTTGCTCTACTTCACAAATAACATAGGAAACCCCAATAAGGACTTTACTTACTCTAATTTGATTCAAAGTACGTGTTGAAAAATGAGGGCACACGCAGCGGCAGCAAATAGACGGAATCTCTAGCATGTAATATAGGCAACCAACATAAACACATAGTTCACGCAAAGGGTGCTTAAAAATAATCAAGAATATCTCTAGAAGAGTGAGCAGATATCTTGAAGCGAATTCGTCTTTGAATCTGCGGTCTTCTACAGTGATTCCAAAACTCACAGTCGAATTCTCTCACAGTCGAATTCTGTCGGTCTCTCACAGTCGAATTCTGTCAGTCTTTTACAGTGATTCCGAACTCACAGTCGAATTCTGTCGATACTTCGATACTTGGGTGGGCAAGTTCTGAATACAACATCTAATTCTTTCTTCTTGCTCCTCTTATTGCTCAATTTCTAGGCTAGGGGAATATCTATTTATAGAGATACTCTCCCAGTCCAAGGAGGAAAGGAAAACACACATCGATTTCTACATGAACAAGGACTGGCGGTGACTTTTCCTTTTTCCATAGAAAATAGGATTTCAAATTTTAGTTTAATAGGAGCACTATAGGGACCACTGAATTAATTACTAAGGCTCCCTATTATGAGAATAATTTAAAATACCAATTTGAATTATTCTTACCATAATAAATTATAAATTATTCCACTAAAAATTCATAATTATACTTTTCTATTTTATTTTGAAATTCTCCATTAAACACTTATATAATTCCCCGTGTTAAGATTGCAGATACTAATAAAATTAAATTACTAAATTTAATATAATGATTAATTTCCTTTAGAGCAATGCTTAACTTATTTTATATGCCGAATTCGTTAATCCACCGGTCGGGTTTAACACAAGATAACTTATAAGTTTCTCATAAAAGGTGCATCATCAATTTCTATACCAAGACATGAATTTCATTAACTAACTTATTATTTTACCAATATATATTATTATCATCCAATCTACCAGTAACATTGACTCATCTCTCAGAATCTCACCTGTTAATAAATCAAAACGATAAATAATATATACAGATCATAATAGTTATAGCAAGATTGAAAATATAAGTGCATTTAATAGTTTAAAAAATATATTTTTATCAGGCAATCCAAATCAACTATCTTTATTCAGTCCCGTTCAACAACAACAACAACAACAACAAATCTAGTGTATTATTACATGGTGGAGTCTAGGAAGGGTAAATTGTATGCAGTCCATACTACTACCTCCGAAGACGTAGAAAGGTTGTTTCCGATAGATCCCCAACTCAAGACAAAGGACAGTAAATAAAATTGTAATAAAATAAGAAGCAAGATGGAATAATAGAATAAGAAATAAAACACCCGCAAAGTAATACCATAACACTAACAAACTAAGAAACCAAAAGCGTCCACCACACCCCAACCCTCCTAACTAGATGCTCCAACCAATGGACACAACTCTAAGACTACAAGCCTAGCTACACCAAAGCACTTCTAACATCCAGCGACGACTCCCCCCCCCCCCCCCCCCCTCCACACACACACACTAGCCTTCTAACCTAATTCGCGTCCTCCAAACCTTCCTATCTAGGATTATGTCCTCAGTAAGGTGTAGCTGCTTCATGTCACGTCTAATCACCTCCTTTCAGTATTTCTTCATCTTACCTATACCCCACCTGAAACCATCAAAAGCAAGCCTCTCCCATCTATGAACTGAGGCATCCATATCTCTCCTCATCACATGCTTAAACAATCTTAGCCTCACTTTTCGTATCTTGTGATCCACCGAAGTCATTCTCACTTTCTCCTAGATAGCCTCATTCCTAATCCTATCTCCTCTAGTAAGTCCACACATCCAATGCAATTTCATTATTTCTGCCACCTTCAGTTTATAAATGTGGGCGTTCTTGACTGGACAGTACTTCGCTCTATACAGCATGATCGGACGGACTGTCACTATGTACAATTTGTCTTTAAGCTTGGGAGGTACCTTCTTATCACACAAAAATCCAGAGGAGAGTCTCCACTTCATC
>NW_025884812.1:10616-15065 GCF_002878395.1 Capsicum annuum
GGGATCGAAATTGAAAGTTGAGTCAACCCTGACTTGAGATACTGGACCCAGGATCCAACCTTAACCCGAGACCGACTCTAAACCCTAATTCGAGCCCCAACTCCTAGCATTTGACCTCAATTTTGTATCTTGTACTTAACCCAATCCGACCTCGATTCAAGATCAACTTTCAACATTAACTCGGGTCCAACCACAAAAGAGAAAGCAGGGTCGATCATGACCCTGGGTCTGACTCCAACCCTGACCTCGACCCAAAACCAATTTCGAGACCCCAACCTAACTCCCGATTATCAACCCATACTCAAAGTCCAACCTTACTCAAGAGTCTAGGTCAAGTATTGAGTCATGTATTGAGGTCGGGTCTTATGTTGGGAGTTAAATCCTGAATCAGGGATCGAGGTCGAGTCCCAAGTCAGGAATCAAAGTTGGATAATGTGTCGAGAGTCAAGGATAGTCTTATTTTGGAGTTAGGAGTCGGATTTAGGTCACGAATCAAGAGTCGAAGTTTGGTCCCTCCCCGAGATTAAGGTTTGGGTCCTAGGACCTAGGTTGGGAGTTGGATACCAAGTCAGGTGCAAGGTCGAGTCAAGTCTAGTGCCAGAAGTCGGGTCTCAAGAGATGAAATTAGAAGTCTAGAGTCGAGGTCAGGTTCTGGATCAAGACTCAGATCAAAATTCTAGAGTCTGGGTCGTGTCCCAAGTTGAGAATTGGGTTAGGATTGGTTCTTGAGTTTGGAGTCAGGGTTAGGTTTAAGTTGAGAGTTAGGGTCGTGGTCAAATCTCGAGATTAAATGTGTTAGGTTCAACATTAGGGTCAGGTCCCATTTTGGGAGTTAAAGTGGGGTTCAGATTAAGATTTGTCGAAATAAGATCGGGATCGATAGTCTAATCATGAGTTGGTGACAAGATTGGGTTTGAAAGTTGAGTCCTGGGTCAAGGTTAGATCTGCGATCTCAAATCTCGGGTCGGGAGTCAGATTTTTGGTTGAGGTCGGGAGTCAGATCTTTTGTCGAGGTCGAGAGCAAGTGTTGAGGTTGGGACTTATATCTCTGGTTGTTGTGATTCCCATATTGGGTCAGATAGTCAAGGTCTCAGGTTGGGTTTCATATAATTAATATTTTTCATGTAATACCTAAATGTTCTTGGGACGATAATTTTTTCTTACTAACCAAACAACATAAAATAAGTAAGAAAATCACTTATTTTTCAAGAAAATATTTTTTAGGAAAAAAACATTCATACTAAACACACCCTAGAAATAGATCAAGGTTCTCATAAAAGATATTTACTTTGTGCCTCCGGCAAATTGTATTCATTATATTTAAATTTATATAATTATTTTCTCAAACTATATCCTATTGATATGGGATAAAATAAAGGTTTTTTTGTACAAATATTATATCAAAATATTGAATTACAGTTATTAAATAAAAAATACATTTTGTACATGAATGTTGATTCTACATACCTAATTCAATAAAATAATCAATTGTCACCTAAAAATTCTCAATATATTAAACTAAAATTTATTTCAATTTATAATTCTATCATTTCAAACACACAAGTCATCATATTCTTTTCACTATTAATCAATTTCAAGATCTAGATATTAAATATTCCCTTGCAATGCTTGTATTGAGAACATAATATTGTATCTTTAATATGTAAGGTAGTATATTATTCCTCCTTTTATAGGTTCCAAAGCATTATCATGCTGCACTCTCAACTTAACATAGGAAATTAATGTCCCATCATCCTTAAGAATTGTGCATTCTTCCTGATCAAACACTATCAACTACTATGACATTTTCATTTTTTGAGTGAAAATTAAGAGTTTTAGCTCTCCATTAATATGAATATTAAAATAAGAACCTTAATTTCTCCAAAAAAAAATTAGAAAACTCTTTTCAATTTTGAAATTCAAGCCATGAATGCGAGCCTCTTGGCGGAAGTTACGGTTGATGGCAACAAGAGCGTTCATGGTGGGAATTGTGTTTACTTTGTGATACTTAACTCTATATCTTTTTCTTATAGTCTGACTCATTTATCTTGACTACCTTGTTTAGTGCTTTGCAAAATGTTTTAATATATGTTTGTAACAATGAATGGATTACACAAATCTTGACCAGTTAGATGACGGTATCTTATGCTGCTTTATGTCAATTCGAAAGTACTTATGAAGTTGGATTTTGTTATAAGGTTGAATGTTTCCTTGGCTATTGTTTCAAATTTCTCAACCAATATGATAATAACAATGAGAGTTACATGAAAAGCTATATTGAAAACTATTGCACTGATGGCAATATTGCTCTAGGAAAAGCTTAAGAAGAAGCATTAAGTTGCTCTAAGAAATTATGGCCACAAAGTATGTGTCGTTCATGACAGATAATACTATTAGCATGAACATAAATACTTATTTAATGAATCTAACAAAATTAGACATACAGATAATTAAAATTTAGTTCACTAAATATAACTTAGAATATTAATTCAAGACAATTATGAAGCAAGATTAGGCGTATCACAAAAAATTGCAGTCATGGAATTTCTATAGCTTTTGGTAGGTTGGAACACCATTTAGTCCTATTAATAAAGTGTTGTAGTATAGCAAATTCAGATTTTATTCTCTTTAAATCTTACTGACAAATAAATATACCTAACAGAAGTAGTCTTGTGGCTCATTCCAGGGTAGAGCACTGATAAAATGTCTCGAGACATAGGTGTGAGACCTAGTCCTGTGGGGCTTATGCCTTAAGTGCCCGACTGTACGTCCTAAGCACGTCCAACGCTTGGGGCTCGCCTAACAAATCTTAGAAAAATTATGTGTCAAATTTCTTAATTGACATTGTTAACCCTTATAATTTTCTAATAAATAAATGATGCTTAGTAATTTTTTTCATCTATAGAACTAAAAAGATTGAGAATAACTCAAATAACAAGTCATTGTATTGCATATTTACTATTTAAAAGCATTGTGAAGGTGAACATCATTAAATATTTCTTTTAAAATTACTCTTAATTAGCTGAATTTTACAGCTTCACTTACCATTTGTCTTCATAGTATTTTCATACGACTTAAAATTTTCATATTTTATCATTTGTCATATGTCTCAAAATAATAGTTATTTAAAAGTAAATTATTATGTTTTATTATCTCAAAATTACCATAAGGGTACTAAGAAAGTTTATTGATTATTTTCTTTTAGAGATGGAAATTGCATAGTACGATAGTAATATATTTTACAAAAATATGATTCTTTTATTATTTGAAAGTTAAGATGTTAGAGTTGATTTGACATTGCACATTAATTAAAAAAAATAATTAATAACATGACTATTTTATCATAGTACCCCTATTAAATGATGTTTATATTTTAATTTGGAGAAAAAACAATTAATACTAAGAGTAAAAAAGAAAAAATTGTCTTTTCTTAATTAATGAAAAATGACAAGTAAAATGAGAAATCAATTTAGAAAATTTAGGACGAGTGAAATGGGATGGAGCGGGTAGTATTTATTATAGCATTTCTTTATTTATATTTGTAAGATATATTAGAATTTTTTTATGAGTTTGTTTAATCATGTTTTTATTTGTTTTAGCTATTAATTTATTTTTTATAATATTTACTTATATTATAAATTAAAAATTTAAAGATCCATAGGGCTTACGCCCTATTGCCTCGAGGCTTATGCCTCACCACGTACTAAGTAAAATGCCCCGCCTAACGCCTTCATCTTTTAAAATAATGGTTAAAACTATTGAATAAAGCAAATACATGCATTTTTCATCTTTTGAGTGTTATTAATGCTCTTATCAACTCGTTTTGCTAATCAAATATGCGGATCTATCAATTATAGAGTTATAAAGATGAAAATTTAAATAAGCAAAGATAAACACTAAAAACTTGAATTCAACAGGCAACTTATTCAGCATCATCAAATGTTTCAACTTTACTCCCCATTCAATTACACTCGAAATTTTGTAGAATTTTAAAGATTTTCACTTTAATACAATTTGTATGAGGTAAAGTTTGTGTTGATTTAAGTCTTAAATATTAGAGTTATGTTAAGATTCTTTTTACAACTTCTGACTTCTAAAAATATGTTTTCTCAAAAGTGTTTTTTCTTAGAAAAATGAAGATTTACCATAAATTAAGAGAAACTCTTAGAAAATTAAAAGAATGACACAAATCAAACCATCAAATCCAAGACATAAATTCAAACAAGTAAAATCATAGAAAAAACGAAACCACAATAAATATGTATGATTACATAATTCTTCAAACAATAAGTATTTATCAATTGAGAGAACAAGTAGAAAAAAAAAAGTGAGATGCCTACCTTTTCATTTTTGGAGGTAGGTCGATATTCATTGTAGGATCTTCAAGCACATCTAATATTAGTAACAACAATATATATGTACACAACTTACTCCTAACCTATTATTACT
>NW_025884813.1:0-1572 GCF_002878395.1 Capsicum annuum
CTTATATGGCTACTAACTGTCTTGGCAATAGGGCACTTAAAAAAAATATTATATTGTTAATATTAGGCAAACAACATTAATTACATTACAGTAACAATAAACATTAATAACAAACACCAATATTAAACAACAAAAACAAAACTTTAATGTGATGGCTAATAATACTCAATTCACGTTAGTAAATAATAAATTTAAATTCCTAAATATTCATAATTAGGATTCATAAAATCAACAAAAAACTTTATTCTCAAAGGAAAATCATTAGTTCCTAAACCTTGCTCTTGATACCACATGTAAGCAAATACAGGATTATATAACTTAAACAATCTAATATAAATAATCCTATCAATTATTTAGGAACGTAGAATTTAATGATTTTCACATCCCATTCTATAACAAGTATAAGGATCAGTCAAGAAACATACCAGAATCCATAGTTTTTCTTGACCGAGATTTAGCAGAAGTACAGAATAGAAATATTGTTTGTCTCTCTTGGCCTTACTTTACAGAATAAATTACGATGAAGCCTATTCTTCTTTTGGCAGAGAGAGAACCCTTTTTTATAATAGAGAATAGTTAGTTATGTTTTCACGTACCATCAACATGAATAGTGGATACAATAATTATCCACTAACAGCCAGTAATTATCCTATTAGGACTCAGTAATTATTCTACTAACAGATTAGTCAGTAGTTTAATCCTACTAGGTAACTTCCCCATATAGGTTTAGGATTTAACTTATTCAATAATTATTAAACCAACAAATAAATTAATTATGTGGGCCATAAAAATTTACAAGGGCGATTGGAAGAGACCCTAAATGATGGGACGACCCTTTGGTTTTTAAGCCTGAGAGGTTTCTTGATTTGATGATTGAAATCAAGGGGCATTGCTTTGAGTTGATACCATTTGGTGCTGGCAGAAGGATGTGTGCAGCCCTTCCCTTAGCTAATCGTATGTTGCGCCTTCTTTTGGATTGATTATTTCTTGAACTTGATTGGGAGCTTCCTAACAATGTCACGTATAAACTGTTGGGTTTGTGTGGTGTCAGGTGTGAATGGAAAACGAAGAGTTATACCAGGAGAAATGATGCAATTTGAACAACACATGTTCAAGTTTAGGATGTGATCTTTCCGTAAAGGCACAAGCACCTTTCACATTGAACAAGTTGTGACATTTTTGTTGGGTTCGAAATCGAGAGGGCGTCATGTGGAAACTATTAGTTACAAACCATAAAGAAAATAACTCAGATGACAAAGAAAAACATACTAAAAACATAATATTATTATGTGATTTGGCTAATTGGCCTACATATAAAACCTAATATTAAAAATAATAGTATTAAAAAGCATAAAACTAATGAGAGAGAAAATCTTCCACAAAACGAAACTCTTAAAAGACTACATCGTGAATGCTATTGTGTTATGGCATGAGAAGGGGGTCATTTATTTATAGAGTTCCAAAACCTTTACTCTAAAAAAGAGGTCTGCCAAATATGAAAAAGTTTTATATTTTTCTTTCAGGAAAAGTAAAAGTAATTATGGTAAATTTTATTTTCCTTCTACGAAAAAA
>NW_025884814.1:0-2390 GCF_002878395.1 Capsicum annuum
GGCAAGGTCAACGGTCATATGGTGCAAAATGTTGTTTTTTGATGAGTTCAAGGGTTCAGATGACAAACATGTAAGTAGAAGTGTTCAAATTACAAAACTGACATAGTACAGCGGTCCTAAAGGTCATTTTATCAATTCTTTTTGCTGTTGTAAGTTTGCTGCTACTGGAGTCTCTATGAGATTGCAACTGCTTTGATGAAGAACTTGGGGATTAAGGGTCGTTTGGTGTGAGGTATAAGTAATTCAACAGATAAGTTATTCCAGGATAAAATAAAAGATCACTTAAATTCCTTGTTTGGTGGGATAACTTATCCCACCATTTTTCTCATAGTGATGGTATAACTTATGCCATATATAACTAATCTCAGTATTAGTTATCGCGAGATAACAGTTTCCTAACCAAACGACCTGTTAAGAGTTATAATTTGTCCTTTAAAGTTTTGTTGTGCGACGTGCCTTAAGATCGATGATTTTACAATGTTTACTTTGTTTGTTTACTGATGCCCGAGTGTGTATTGTGGAAGTGATGTTCTTTTAGAAGTATTGATGAAAATTTGAAAGTTTGAGATATGCTAAATCGGACTCCGGTTATGTGTCTCCACATGTATTGGCTTAGAATTGATCACCGGAAAAAGTGAATTTGTTTTGTGTGCCATTATGTTAGTCGGAAATCTGTTTTGCGTAGATTGGTGTTGGTTTGAAATCTGTTCTTGTTTTGTATGCATATGTGAGTTTAAAATTGGAAAATAGACCCTCCCTGATTGAGGATATTGATTTGTTACTTTCTCTATGGTCACATTTGAATGATAATATTTGAGTTCAAGTAGAGATAATGAATCTCCCCAAATACCTATCTCCTTTTTTCGTGGTCTCTAGTCATCTATATCGACGGGTTTCGGTGATTTAACAAAAATGGAGATTTTATCTGTATAATAATGCCCTTATCTGATTATGTTGGAATTTTTGAAATTTGATGAACAAGCTTTCTTTTTAACAAAATTTTGATTAACTGTGTTGAGATTATAAGGTAAATAGGTGGTTAGTTTAGGTAAATTAGTTAGCCTAGTGAGATAATGAGTAGTTGCATAATTGTAAATGGTAGCCTAGTCTTGTCTAAGTCGATTAATTAGTTAGGATATATTGTTGATTCCCTTGACATAATGTAATGCATGTTGTTCTTGCTTTCAATACAATCTTAAAATTGAAACATTTTTTTCGCTATTCTAATCACCTACAGCTGTTCAAAGATTAAATTTCTTCCCTTTTGAATGACATTGGGTTAGTGAGAACTTGATTTATTTATTTTCTTTGCTTTCTAAAATTGTATGCAAGGGTCTTTCGAATTGAGTTAATCATTTTTTTTTTTTTTTTTTTTTTGCATGAGCACCCTCCATGGAGTCTAAACGGACTCATGTCCCCGCATTTGTTCAATGGGCCATGGAGGCCCAGTCTGTCGTCGAGTCCGAACCTTCGCTAAATCCAAAAGATGGACTAAAACCGCCGAGAAACAAAGCTGTATACACAGATATACAGCAGTATACGTGGGATATACAGTCAAAAACGGGAGGTGAAGTTGATTTACGGGTGGAAGACTAAAATATATGCATATATGGCTGGTATACGGTCTGATATACATCAGATATACAAAAAAACGCAGGGAAAAAATAGCTGATGTATACAGCTGATATACATTGCAGGGAAATGGACTTAAAGTCCATAAAATGGGAAGCCCAAAGCTGGGCAGCCCACTGATGGGCCCCAAAAGGCCCAAACTTTTAAACTTTTATTCTCTTGTTTATACTTATTTATTTGTACTAACTTTAACTAATTTTAATCTAGGGATTTCCCACGTTGTTGCCAGTCTATTTGTCTTGAATTTCTCGCTTATTTTATAATCTTTCTCACGCAATTTATCCTATCTAAAAAAAAAAAGAGAGAATTAAATTAGCTTCGTCGGCTTTTTTTTAAACAGGTCTCTATAATGAAGAATAAATACGTACTTTAGTCAAAAAATGGCACTTATCTTGTTCACAAGAAATAGCCTACTTGGATTAAAGAGTGACTTTCCTCAAACTCGAGAAACTAATTTATTTCTCGTAAGCTTTAACTTCCCAGAATTGATAAAAATGTTTTTTTACAGGACATTTTTCTTAAGATTTTTTTTTTAAAGATGTTATTTATAACTGTTAATAGAACTTTATTGAAAGAAAGAAAGGCTAAGGTTTACAATATAATCTGAAAAGCATAAAAAAACTAACTAAAACAAAAGTAGGCTATATATATACATAGCCAATAACCTAAAGGTCCATAAACTAAAGGCCCAATAACATATGGGCTAACATCCCCCCTCAAACTCTCAATGCTTATTGCTGTTGCATTGTGAGTTTGAG